>NW_025980106.1:191-5814 GCF_021869965.1 Rhincodon typus | reverse complement strand
CATCAGAAATTTCTGATGAAGGGTCTAGGCCCGAAACATCAGCCTTTCTGCTCCTATGATGCTGCTTGGCCTGTTGTGTTCATCCAGCTCTGCACCTTGTTGTGGCATATTAGTAAGCTTCCCTTGAGAGCAGTTGAAGGATTTGACTGGAAACATAGTAAACATATTTCCTTGGAGTTTGCATCACATGTAGACAGAATGGTTAAGAAGGCTTGTCTTCATTGCTGAGACACCTTTGAGTATAGGAGTTAGGACGTCATGTTGAGGTTGTACAGGACGTTGGTGAAGCCTCTTCTGGAGCACCGTGTCCATTACTGGTCGCCCTGCTATAGGAAGGATATCATCAAGCTGGAAAGGGTTCAGAGAGATCTACCAGGATTTTGCCTGGAACGCAGGGTTTGAGTTATGAGGAGAGGCCAGACAGCCTGGGACATTTTTCACTGGAGCATAGGAAGTTGAGGGGGTGACCTTATAGAGGTCTATAAAATCATGAGGGGTTTAGATAAGGTGAATAGCAGGTGTCTTTTCCCTAGGATGGGGGATTTCAAGACTAGGGGGCACATTTTTACGGTGAGAGGAGAAGGATTTAAAAAGGAAATGAGAGGCTATTTTTTTAAGAGAGTGGTTCATTCCTGGAATGAGCTCCCAGAGGAAGTGATGGATGTGGTTACAATGTTTAAAAGACATTTGGATAAGTACATGAATAAGTAAGGTTTTGGAGGGATATGGGCCAAGCACAGGCAGGTGGGACTAGTTTAGTTTGGGATTGTGGTCGGTATGGACTGGTTGGACCGAAGGGCCTGTTTCTGTGCTGTATAACTCTATAACTAATGATTTCCACAGCCAGGGAACCCAGAACAAGCCAAAGTAACATTAAAATTACAGCTCAGTACTTCAGGGATGATGATGGGAGAAATCTAGAACTCAGAATGCTGTATTGACCAGGAGGATTTGTAATGTAGTGTGATTTGTAGTTATTGTCTCCCGAGACCGATAACTCTTAAGCCGAGATATGCATTTCCCAGCAATCAGTATGCATTAATCACAAGACAGGATTTCACTTTCTGACACTCTTACTGTAACAAACAAATTAAAGTCAACAATGACAAACGTTGCTCACCAGTAGCGATTCCAGTAAATGGTACTCTCTCCTGCCCCAGAAACTTTGTGACACAACTGAACAAAAAAAAGCCCCATGACATGTTACTGGACATTAGACCCCATTCACTAACAGAAAACTTGACTCATGTTGAAAGCTCGAAGCTCCTGCCACTTTTAACAGGCTTTTCCCTCTACCAATAAGTAGTGGGCTTCACAAAAGAGCTGGGTTCATACTGACCGGGTGTCCTCAGTGACGGGCTAACTATGCCGGGGGTGGGTGGGGGTCCTCCTGCTTTGATTCGGAGGTCTGGGGAGAAGGCCGTTACACCCAGCAGTCCTGTATGAACGGAGGTTAAGATGGACTCCCAGCCCATCTGCTGATTGTACCATTCTGTGGATTCTGCAGACCACCTGTACGTTGGTGTGGGAGATATGCCCCCCCCACTCCCCCCACCCCTGTTTATCCATTTCAGAAACTCCTCTTTTCTCGGTTGCCCCGGACATTTGCTGAGGAGGAGAGGTGGGGGAGGGGGTGGTGTAGTGCTTTGTGCAGGCAGTTGGGAAGACCTCCTCACGAGGTCCTGCTCCTGGGCCTGGCTAAGGTGGCAATCCACAGGCTACGCAGGGGGTTGGGGGTGTGGGGGGGTGGGGGGACGTGGGGGGAGTGGGTGTCGTTATTCCCAACTGCCTGCATCTCTTCCAAGTCTACATCTGTGCCCAGGTGTTCATGTTGTATGTTCACCAGCGATGTTAAAGCTTTCAGGGAGGTCAGGGTGCCACAGAGTCCCTTACTGCCCCCGCCAACTCCATTTAGATTTTGCCCCTTCCCTTGCTCCCCACCTTTTCTTAACGTTCCGACAGGGCAGTTGGGGACGGCATGGTGGCACAGTGGTTAGCACTGCTGCCTCACAGCGCCAGGGGCCCGGGTTCGATCCCACCCTCGGGTGACTGTGTGGAGTTTACACATTCTCCCCGTGTCTGTGTGGGTTTCCTCCGGGTGCTCCGGTTTCCTCCCACAGTCCAAAGATGTGCAGGTTAGGTGGATTGGCCATGCTAAATTGCCCATAGTGTTCAGGGGCGTGCAGGTTAGGTGGGTTATAGGGGGATGAGTCTGGGTGGGATGCTCTGAGGGTCAGTGTGGACTTGTTGGGCCGAAGGGCCTGTTTCCACACTGGAGGGATTCTTTGATTCTTCTGGTTTTTCCCAGCCCACGGGCACGGTTGGTCATCTGGGGAGGTTTGATAATGTATTAAAATGAATCTCCAATGGGTGATTGGCTTCTGGGATGGTGGTGGTGGGGATAGGATCTAAAAGGGAAAGGTGGAAACTGCTGTTTGTGGTAAACTATAGATTTACGCTAAAACCCTGGTAGATCTCTGAAGATGTGTGAAACACGCCCAGCCTCCTTCCCCACATTATTTACCAGTAGCCCCCACCCCACCACTCCTGGGGGTTGGGGGGTGAGTGCAGATGTTTGGGAGCAATGGCCTCCTCAGTGACTCCTCTGATTGGCTGCCAGCTCTCAGGTGTTGGGTCATCAGGCTCGGGGTTCTGATTGCACAGGGTAGGCCTAGCTTTGCCAGGCTGGACAAAAACCCAAAGAACTGCGGACGCTGTGACCCAGGAACAAAAGCAGGTCTGGCAGCATCCGTGAGGGAAAAAAAAAGGTCAGAGTTAACGTTTCGGGTCCGGTGACCCTTCCTCAGAACTTCTGAAGCGTTTTATGCCAGGCTGGAGCTGGCTCAGCCAAAAAAGCGAGGTTGGTATCTCACTGGCTCACCAACCGGCACCAACCCCAACCCCAACACCACAAAGGAAGATCCCATAGGTCAGGGCGCTGCTGGTCTGCTCCCAGCGATAACCGTCACACCTTCCTTCCCTTGAATTTTGGTTTGTATCTCCATGGTTGGGCTCTGGGCTGACTTAGCGGGAGGTCACATTCCCCTCTCACCTTTTGCCTTGAGTTGAAGGAGACAGTTTTAAACATAACTGCATTCTGAAGTCAGTTCATTGTTGACAATGATATGGGTTGGGGGGCCAATATGGTGATTGCTGGTGATACTATACAATACAATGCAATGTCCTTTTATTACAATATCCTTTTATTGTCATGTGTGCCCCATTTATAGGAGTACAATGAAAAACCTTTACAATGTCTGCTTTCTTATGGCAACATCTTAGGTAAAAGTGCTTTGGATACAGCAGAAGGATAAAAGTAGTTGGTTAATTACAGAGTCGAAAATAACTTTAAAAATAAGTAAATATTGAGGGGTTGGCGTTACACGGTGTTCTCAGGTAAGTTTGAAGGATTGTCCCCTCACACCAGTCTCTGTCCAGGACCCACGGCCCATGTGCTGCTGCAGGGGTCTCTGCTCGTGGTGTTCTGGGGCTCACGGGGCATGCCTACAGGTCCCCCCCACCCCCACCCCGAGCACAAGGCCAGGCACCCCGTGCTGGTTCAACCGTGGGGCTCAGCCCGTGCGCTCTTCTGTCCTCCGTGGGATTCAGCCCACTCGCTCTGCAACTCCACTCTTCAGAGGGGCGGGGGGGGGTGCTGCTTGGGAGAAAGGGATGTGAGAAAAAGAGGTAGGGAGGAAAGGTAAAGGGACTGGTGAGCAGAGGAGCGTCCTACTCTGTCGCCAGCCTTACAAGAACTGAACAGTAAGGTGGTACAGGCTGGAGGGGGACTGAATGGCCTCCGGCTTTCCCCATGTGCCTTGATGGCACCTGTCTCCCACAGCAAAAGGGAAGATGTTCCCTGCCGCCTCAGCGATTCCTTTCCGAGTTTTATGCAGAGTTGGCGGTCGCACCAACGACGCAGTGAGATTGTAGATAGCCAGGCTGCAAACAGAGTTTGTTGCACCCTGCAAACTCAACAGGAAGCTGAAACTCTTATCTCTCAGCCTCAGGAGCTTGAGGTAATTCTGCGACTCACTGATTCTCTGAACTCAGGCCTTTCAAAGGAGAGGCTCACGAAACGGAGAACTCCTGGCCGAGAGGATTTCCCCGAGATTCTGACTGGGTGTGAGAATGGCGATCTGTGTTCGTTCTCAGGGGGTCGGTGCTCCAAGCCAGCACCAGTCCCTTTTCTTTTCGCTTCAAGGGAAACGCCATTGCTGGGCAGGAAGTGGGTGAGAGGTCCAAAACTAAATCAGTCCTGTGTCAATCTGAAGAGAACCATTTGTTGGTCAACTGAGCCAGTTTCTAGTCATTTATTGAGTGACAGGATATGGGCATTGCAAGCTGGTTGCTTGCACTTTTTGCCTCTTGAGAAGTTGGTGGTGAGCTGCCTGAGAGTCATACAGCTGTACAGCATAGAAACAGACCATTCGGTCCAACCAGTCCATGCCGACCAGATAACCTAAATTAATCTAGTCCCATCTGCCCATATCCCTGCAGAGCCTTCCTATTCATGTACCCATCCAGATGTAAATGTTGTAATTGTACCAGCCTCCACCACTTCCTCTGGCAGCTCACTCCATATATGTGTGAAAAAGTTGCTCCTCGGGTCTCTTTTAATTCTTTCCCCTCTCACCTTAAACCTATACCCTCTAGTTTTGGACTCCCCTACCCTGGGGAAAAAAACCTTGTCTATTCACCCTATCCATGCCTCTCATGATTTTATAAACCTCAACAAGGTCACCCCTTAGCCTCTGACACTCCAGGGAAAATAGCCCCAGCCTATTCCTATTGCTCAAATCCTCCAACATGCATAGAATCCCTACAGTGCGGAAACAGGCCCTTCGGCCCAACAAGACCACACTGACCGTCAGAGCATCCCATCCAGACTCATCCCCCTATAACCCAACTAAGCTGCGCATCCCTGAATGCTATGGGCAATTTAGCACAGCCAATCCAACTAACCTGCACATGTTTGGACTGTGGGAGGAAACCGGAGCACCCGGAGGAAACCCACACAGACACGGGAAGAATGTGCAAACTCCACACAGACAGTCGCCCGAGGGTGGAATCGAACCTGGGCCCCTGGCGCTGTGAGGCAACAGTGCTAACCACTGAGCCGCCATGCCACATATAAATCTTTTCTGAACCCTTTCAAGTTTAACAACATCTTTCCTCTAGCAGGGAGACCAGAACTGAATGCAGTATTCCAAAAGTGGCCCAACCAATCTTCTGTATAGCCTTCTTGAGCCGCTGCAGTCCATGTGCTGTACAATGCCCTTAGGGAGGGAATTCCAGGATCTTGACCCAGAGATACTGAAGGAACGGTGATATATTTCCAAGTCGGGATGGTGAGGGGCTTGGAGGGGAACTTGCAGGGGGTGGTGTTCCCATGTATCTGCTGCCCTTGTCATTCTAGATGGAAGTGATCGTGGGTTTGGAAGGCGCTGTCTGAGGATCTTTGGTGAATTTCTGCAGGGCATCTTGTAGATGGTACACACTGCTGCTACTGAGCGTCGGTGGTGGAGGGAGTGAATGTTTGTGGATGTGGTGCCAATCAAGCGGGGGCTGCTTTGTCCTGGATGGTGTCGAGCTTCTTGAGTGTTGTTGGGCTGCCCCCATC
>NW_025980106.1:0-91 GCF_021869965.1 Rhincodon typus | reverse complement strand
GGGCTGCTTTGTCCTGGATGGTGTTGAGCTTCTTGAGTGTTGTTGGGCTGCCCCCATCCAGGGCAAGTGGGGAGTATTCCATCACACTCCT
>NW_025980105.1:0-5814 GCF_021869965.1 Rhincodon typus | reverse complement strand
GTGTGTGTGTGTGTGTGTGACTGTGTGTGAGTGTGTGCGTGTGTGAGTTTGAGTGTGTTTGTGAGTGTGTGTGTGTGTGAGTGTGTGTGTCTGTGTGTGAGTGTGTGTCTGTGTGTGTGTGTGTGTGAGTTTGAGTATGTGAGTGTGTGTGTGTGTGTTTAGCCAGAAAGAGGGAGAGTGTGGGGCCAGTTTTGTTTGGGGTAAATATTATTGACATATTTAAGAGGAGGACGGATAAACAGATGAGGGAGAAAGGGATGGAAGGAGATGTTGAAGGGATGATAGGAAAGAGAGAGCTTGGAGGCCATTGTGAAGCAGTAACACCAGCACATTCCTTTCATTCCCCACCTTGCTCTGACACTGACATCACTGTCCTCAGCCTGCCTCACAGCTACAGTGATCAGCAACACTAGCTGGAGGTATGGGGCACTGTATGGCCTTCCGGATCTAACACTGAGTTCAGCAATTTCAGCTTAATATCTGACCCTGTTTTGTTTCCATTTCTTTGCATCCTTCAGCTTTTTTTCTCTCTTGATTTTACTGTCAGTTATTAGCGCGGCAGCTCAAAGAACACCTTGTGTTTCTTTGCCTGCCCCATCTCCAATTCCCTTTAACCCTGGAAAAATTAACCCTTCCATCATTCAATCCCTCCTGTCCTCCACTCGATCACAGACCTCCCTTTTGACCTTGTTCTGTCCATCCATTGCTCAGAATCCCAAACCTTTCCCAGTCCTGATGAAAGTACACAGACCTGAAATATTAACTCTGTCTCTCACCTCCCAGAAATGCTGCTATAACTTGCTGAGTCTTTGTAGCATTTTCTGTTTGCAGCATCTATAGTAATCTGTTTACAGAACAGTATCAGCCTGATGGACTGACTGGCCCAATTCTGTACTGAGTGCACAATGTAATACTCCTATTATCTTCTCTAATTTCACAATCTTTGGCAGTGCATAGAGAAGGGACAATGTTACTATAACTGCGTGGCTTATCTGCTAATGTACAGTGAATCAACACAAAGACTCACTAAATTATCGCTCACATTTATATAATGGGACAGATTGTCTCAGTAAAGATTACAACAACATATTGAAAGAGAAGGTTGAGATTGTATCCTCGACAGATATTATAACATATTGATCTCATTGTATTGAAAACGGATTAAGCGTCTGCTAAGGTCAGGAAAGTCTTGAGCCAAATCTTATGTCAGGGTGAGAAAAATCATTTCTCGCCCCAATCATTGCCTCGCCCCAATCTTTCTGAGCGACCTTCCCACAGAGGATCCTCCACTTCTGACACATCCAGGAGGGAACAGTGGGGAAAATCTGCACAGCCCACTTTTTACAGCACTAGCTACTCTATTAGAGCTATAGAGCAAGAACAAAAGAGAAGTACAGCACAGGAACAGGCCCTTCGGCCCTCCAAGCCTGTGCCCATCATCATGCCCCTGACCAAACTAAAAAACAAACCTTCTGCCCTATTCGATCTGTATCCCTCTAATCCCTCCCTATTCATGTAACCACCCAGATGCCTCTTAAATATCGCCAATGTGCCTACTTCCACCACCTCCTCTGGCAGTGCATTCTAGGCTGCTCTGCATGAAAAACTTCCCTTAAACTTTCCCCTCTCTCACCTTGAACCTGTGGCCCCTTGTAATTGAAACTTCAACCCTGGGAAAAAGCCGCTGACCATCCACCCTATCTATAATTTTGTAGACGTCTACAGGTCTCCTCTCAGCCGCCATCTTTCCAGTCTTTTTAACCTTTCCTCATCATCAATGCCCTGGAGACCAGGCAACATCCTGGTGAACCTTCTCTGCACTCTCTCCAAGCTTCCACATCTTTCCGGTAATGTGGTGACCAAAACTGCACACAGTACTCCAAATGCAGCCTAACAAGGGTTTTATACCGCTGCAACATGGTTTGTCAACTCTTGTACTCCATGCTCCAGCCAATGAAGACAAGTATGCCATATGCCTTCTTAGTCACCTTGGCCACCTGTGTTGCCAATTATAGGGAACTGTGGGCCTGCACACCCGGATCAGTCTGTATGTTAATGTTCCTAAAGGTTCTGCCATTTACAGAATAATTCACACCTAAATTTGATCCTCCAAAATGCATCACCTCGCATTTGTCTGGATTAAACTCCATCTGTCATTTCTGTGCTCAAGTTGCCAATCTATCTACATCCTGTTGTATCCTTTCACAATCATTGGCACTATCAGCAACTCCATCAACCTTTGTGTCATCAGCAAACTTGCTTATCAGACCACCCACATTTTCCTCCAGATCATATATATACTACAAACAACAGAGGACTCAAGGCTGAACCCTGTGGAACACCACTCGTTTCCGGTCTCCATTCTGAAAACTATTCTTCCACTGTTTACCTCTGTCTTCTGGGTAAGTGTCATTTAAATATGTGAGAGATCTGTCTGTGTGTGTCCTTGAGTGAAGGGACAAATGTATAAGTAGTTAGGGTGGGAGAGGTAAGTGGGGTAAGGGATGCTTCCTGGGTAGTGTACCAGCTGGGTGGGCATGGAAGGGTGGCAAGGTCAAGAGGTTAGGTCAGCAGAGGAAGTTTGGGGTGGCAGGTTGGGGCTGGTGGTGCCAATGGGAATCAAGAATCTTTCTGGGTTAACTATCCAGAGAAGTGACTCAGACCTTTCTGAAGTCCTGGTTCAAACTCAAGAGTTGGAGACATTTTCAGAGGGCAGCAAATACAGGATAGTCACCCATCAGAATGTAAACTCCCAGGCACTTCCAAGGAGAAATCACACTGGGATTTACGAGGAGTCAAAACAGGCATCTTTGGAGTTCAGCCACAAGTCGGCCAGAGAGACCAAGGTCATGTGACATTTAATCATTTCCTATAATGCTATAAATTGTGTATCAGTCAGACTTAACCTCTTATACTAAGTCTCTGATCTTACCCATTATGCTACACGTTTCCCTAAGTGTTAATTGCAGTGCATCAAGCACCAGAAGTCTCGGAATGACAAGTCTTCAATATTCAATGACTTGCAATGTTGAGATCTACTCCTATCAGGGCAGTGAGGCAACATTCATTCTCTCCCATTCATCCCTAAACCTCACTGAGTGCCCACAGCCAAGAAGTGTAAAACAGCAAAGCGCGCAGGTGAGGAAACGCAGCCCGATTGCCCCTCGACCTGGCACAGAAATGGACCTCTCAAGTGTTAAACCCTGCTGGATGTTGTTAGTTTATATTGGCCGACCAGGCTTTGACATGTCAGCCAAGCTCTTTGTCTCTGGTGGCAATTCAACCATTTACTGAATATTTTAATGAAGTGTTCCTTCGAAACTTGCACGCACTTCCTTGACAGCTTCTCTGAAGCCTTGCCAGCATTCTGCAAAACCGATTTTGCCTCATGCAGAGAAACTGTCACTGTCTGCCTCCTGACAGAAGCCCCTGTAGACATATTGGTGGATGGGTTCACAAGCTGGTGAGTGCCACTTTCTAGCTGTCCATGTGCCATCTCCTCATGACCTGTAATTCATGGAATCATAGAGTCCCTACAGTGTGGAAGCAGGCCATTCGGCCCATCGTTCATAGCTCCTTGAAAGTGGAGTCACAGGTAGAGCGGATGATGAAGAAGTTTTTCACCTTGCTGGCTTTCATCGGTCAGAGTATTGAGTACAGGAGTTGGGATGTCTTATCGCAGCTGTACAAGACGTTGGTGAGGCCACATTTGGAATACTGCATGCAGTTCTGGTTCCCTACTGTAGAAAGGATATTATTAAACTGGAATGAGTGCGGGCAAAGATTTACCGGGATGCTACCTGGACTGGAAGATTTGAGCTTTAAGGAGGTTAGATAGGCTGGGACTTTTTTCATTGGAGTGTAGGAGGCTGAGGGGGTGACTTTATAGGGGTCTATAAAATCACGAGAGGCATAGCTAAGGTAGATAGCCAACAGTTTTTTCCCCATGGTAGGGGAGTCTAAAACTAGAGGGCATGGGTGTAAGGTAAGAGGGAAGAGATACAAAAGGGTGCCAAGGGGGAATTTTTTTCACAAAGACAGTGGTGAGTGTTTGGAACAGGTTGCCTGAGGTAATGGTGGAAGCAAGTACAATTTTATCATTTAAGAAACATTTAGACAGGTACATGGATGGCATAAGTAAGGAGGGATATGGACCAAATGCAGACAAATGGGACTAGTTTAAAGTGTGAAAACTTGGGCGACATGGGCAAGTTGGTCCAAAGGGCCTGTTTCCATGCTGTAGACCTTTATAATTCTATTTAACAGTAAGATTTCTGAAAGCGTGCACGGGCACCAGGTCCATCCAATCTCTTCGCCTCACAACGGCATGGGTCAGCAACCAGCAAGGACCCTGTCATACCGTATGAGAATGTCCTTAATTTTCATCTTAGAATCATAAAATCCCTACAGTACAGAAAGAGGTCATTCAGCCCATCGAGTCCACACTGACCCTCCGAAGAGCATTCCAGCCACACCCAGACACACCCCTCCCCTCCCCCCAGTTTATAATCCTGCATACACCATGGCTAATCCACCTAACCTGCACATCTTTAGACTGTGGGAGGAAATCAGAGCACCCAGAGGAAATCCATGCAGACATGTGCAGAAGATTGAAGTTGGATTTAGATGTTGATAGTGGGTCATTTAGTGATGGGAACACCATTGAATGTCAAGGGGCAGTGATCAGATTGTCTCTTATTAGGGATTGCCTGACTTTTGTGTGGCAGCAATGTTACTTGCCACTTAGGTCCTACCCTGGATATTATCCAGATCTTGTTGCATTTGAACATGGACTGCTTCAGTATCTGAGGAGTCACAAATGGTGCTGAACATTGTGCAATCATCGGCGAACATCCCCACTTCCAACCTTATGATGGAGGGAAGGTCATTGATGAAGCAGCTGAAGATGGTTGGGCCGAGGACACTACCCTGAGGAACTCCTGCAGAGATGTCCTAGAGCTGAGATGATTGACCTCCCACAACTACAACCATCTTCTCATGTGCCAGGTATGACTCCAACCACTGGAGAGTTTGCCCCGATACCCATTGATTCCAGTTTTGCTCGGGCTCCTTGATGCCACGCTTGGTTGAATGTGGCCTTGATGTCAAGGGCTGTCACTCTCACCTCACCTCTGGAATTCAGCTCTTTTGTCCATGTTTGAACCAAGGCTGTAATGAGTTTGGGAGCTGAGTGGCCCTGGCGGAACCCAAACTGGGCGTCACTGAGCAGGTTATTGCTGAACAGGTGCTGCTTGATAGCACTGTTACTGACACCTTCCATCACTTTCCTGATGATCGAGAGGAGACGATGGGGCAGTATTTGGCTGGGTTGGATTTGTCCTGCTTTTTGTGTACAGGACATACTTGGGCAATTTTCCATATTGTCAGGTAGATACCAGTGTTGTATTTGTACTGGATCAGCTTGGCTAGGGGAGGGGCAAGTTCTGGGGCACAAGTCTTCAGTACTATTGTCGGAATGTTGTCAGGGCCCATAGCCATCCCAGGAACTTGCCAGAGATAGTAGGAACTGCAGATGCTGGAGAATCCGAGACAACAAGGTGCAGGGCTGGATGAACACAGCAGGCCAAGCAGCATCATAGGAGCAGAGAGGCTGACGTTTCGGGCCTAGACCCTTCATCAGAAAAGGGGGAGGGGAAGGGGGTTTTGAAATAAATAGGGAGAGAGTGGGAGGCGGATAGAAGAGGGATAGAGGAGAGGATAGGTGGAGAGGAAACAAACAGGTCGAAGAGGCGGGGATGGGGCCAGGAAAGGTGAGTGTAGGTAGGGAGTTAGGAAGGGGATAGGTCAGTCCAG
>NW_025980104.1:0-5814 GCF_021869965.1 Rhincodon typus | reverse complement strand
AGCCTTCCTGCTCCTCTGATGATGCTTGGCCTGCTGTGTTCATCCAGCTCTGCACCTTGTTATCTTAGTGAACAAGGTCTGTTTTTACAACAATAGACAATGGTTATATGGTGGCCATTTGACTGGCTTTTTAATTACAGATTTCTTTTATAATTTAATTCAAACTTGACCATCAACCATGGTGGGATTCCTAGAATATTAGCCTAGGATCCTTAGACTACTAGTCCAGTGACATGACCATTACATCACATCCCTCTGTGTGGTACACATCTCAGAATGGTAACATTATATTCAGTGTCACTGTAGGAAGATGTGAAGTACAGTTCCCGCAGTAAATCTAGCAAACTTGCTTTGTTGTCTCCTCTGCATGCAAACTCATACATCAGGAGATCACCATTAGCAAGACATTTGCCCCAATATCAAAGCAACTTTTGAGGCAAGGTCGCAAACTTGAGACATGTCACTCTGAACTGGTATGTGTGTTTGTCCTTCTTCCATTACCTTTACCACAAAGCCAGGCAATCGACCATGGTTCAAAAAAGAGTGCTGGAGGCTGTGCCAGGAACAGTATACCTAAAACTGAGGTGTCAACCTGGTGAAGTTACAAGCAGGATGCAATTGACAGAACTAAATGATATTGCAATTAATGGTTCACATCAAAGCTGTGCAGGTGAGTGATGAATGGTTATAGATTGTTTGCGGACAAGGCTCCATGAATATCCCCATCCTCAATGATGGGGAAGGCCAACACATCAATGCAAAGAGAAGGCTGAAGCATCAGAGAACATCTTCAGCCAGAGTGAACGATCCATCTCGACATCCTCCAGAGGTCCCCAGCATCACAGGTGCCAGTCTTCAATCAATTCAAGTAACTCCACATGATATCCAGAAAAAGCTGAAGACACTGGATATCACAAAGGCTATGGTCCTGACAAAATCCCAGCAATAGTTTCGATTGCCTGGATGATTGCAGCTCTGCACTAACATTCAAGAAGCTTAACACCATCCAGGACAAAGCAACCTGCTTGATTGGCATCACATCCAGCTCTTTCACCTCCCTCTGCTGATAATGATATGAGATGCACTACAGCATCTCACCAAAGGTCCTTTAACAGCACTTTCCAACCCCTTAACCTCTGCCACCCAAAAGGACAAGGCTCGTGGATGCATGTGAACATCTGCAAACTCGCATCCAAACCTCAAGACTATCCTGGCTTAGAATGACATCACCGTTCTTTCAAGGTTGCTGAGTGAAACTGACTTCCCAGTCACATTCTGAGAGGCAATGCGCAAGATTGGCGATAGCAGCTTACCATGACCTTCCCAAAATTATTTGGAGATGCGCAAGAAATGATGGTGTTTCCAGTGATTCCACAGTCCATGAACATGTTAAAAAATGATCTTAGCAATCTGTTTATTTGTCTTCATACCGATTTGCTCCAGGCGTATAATGAATTGCATGCTTTACCCCTCTGGAAATGAGAGAATTGAAAAAGGTACGTCAAGTGAATGTTCAGCATATTTATTACTTAGGCTTCATAATTTCAACTGTGCCCTATTGATGTGATTATAATTTCCCCAGCTTCTAACTGTCAGGGATTTATATTTGTCTTTACTAATCTTTTCTTTTCCACATATTTATAGAAGGTTTCAAAGCCAGCTCCATGTTTCCTGTTTACTCTTATAGCCTCTTCAAACATCTCATCTAACTTTGCTGAATTCAAAAATGCTCCCAATACTCAGGCTTGATGCTGTTTCTGGCAATTTAATATATCTTCACTTCAGATCTAATACTATCCAAAATTTACTCTGTAAGCTGTGTTTGAGCCGCCTTTCCCCTTTAATTTTTTGCACCAGACAGGAATCAATAATTTTTGTCATTCACGCACATGTTCTTTAAAAAAAGTTGAATTCCAAAGGTGAGGTGAGAGTGACAGCCCTTGACATCAATGTCCCATTTGACTGAGTGTGGCATGAAGGACCTCTAGCAAAACTGAAATCAATGGGTATATCAGGGGGCAAACTCTGTGCTGGTTGGAATCATACCTGGCACATAGAAAGATTGCTGTGTCATCTCAGCTCCAAGACATCTCTGCAGGAGTTCCTCAGGGTAGTGTCGTAGGCCCAACCATCTTCAGCTGCTTCATCAATGGCCTTCCCACCATCAGAAGGTAGAAATGGGGATCTTTGCCGATGTTTGCACAATGCTCAGCACCATTCTCAGACACTGAAGCAGTCCATGTTGAAGTCACCAAGATCTGGGCAGTATCCAGGCTCGGGCTGACAAGTGGCATGTAACATTCATGATAGGCAATGACCATCTCTAATAAGTGACAACCGAACCACTACCCCCTGATATTCACTGGTGTTACCATCACTGAATCCCCTATTATCAACATTGTGGTGATTACCATTGACCAGGCTCACCCTAAAAACACAGTAGGTACAAGAACAGGTCACAGGTTAGGATCGCCGCAGCGAGCTCACTTCCTGACTCCCTAACAACTGTCCACCATTTATAAGGCACAAGTCAGGAGTGTAATGGAATACTCCCTCCACCACCGATGCTTAGTAGCAGCAGGGTGTATTATCAACAAGATGTACTGCAGAACTTCACCTCAGAAGATCTTCAGACAGCACCTTCCAAACCCATGACCAATTCCGTCTTGAAGGACAGGTGCAGCAAATACATGGGAACACCACCACGCACAAGTTCCCCTCCAAGCCACTCGCCATCCTGACTTGGAGGTATAATGCTGCTCCTTCAGTGTTGCTGGGTCAAAATCCTGGAATTCTCTCCCTGAGGCCTGCAGCAGTTCGAGAAGGTAGCTCACCACTGCCTTCTCAAGGGGCAACTAAGGATGAGCCATAAATGTTGAACAAGCCAGCGACATTCACTTCACACAAGTGAATAAAAAAATGAACCATTGCCTATCTACAGTCAATCCCTTCATTAAGGTTTTCCAATCCATTGGCCAAGCTATGCCTCATACCCTTGTAGTAGCCTTTATTTAGATTTAGATTCAGGATCCTAGTTTCATTTACAACCACATCACTTTCAATTTTAACGAACAATTCTATCATTTTATTTTCACCATTCTACAAGGGACCCCACATAGGATTGTTAATTATTGCTTTCTCTTTATTCTGTACTCACTCTGGATAACCTGTTCTTTAGTTGGTTCCTCAGTGTATTGGTCTCTAAAACCATCATGTACACACTGCAGTAAGTTCTCTTCCACAATAGCATTGCTTGGTTGGTTTGCCCAAACTCGGTGTCAATTAAGGTCAGCAGGAGTTGCAGATGCTGGAGAATCTGAGATAACAAGGTGTAGAGCTGGATGAATACAGCTGGCCAAGCAGCATCAGAGGAGCAGGAAGGCTGACGTTTCGGGCCGAGACTCTTCTTCAGAAATGGGGGAGGGGAAGGGGATTCTGAAATAAATAGGGAGAGAGGGGGACGCGGATAGAAGATTGATAAAGTAGAAGATAGGTGGAGAGGAGTCAGACAGGTCGAAGAGGCAGGGGTGGAACCAGTAAAGGTGAGTGTAGTTAGGGAGTTAGGGAGGACGGACAGGTCAAGGGGGCGGGATGAGGGTAGTAGGTAGGAGATGCGGGTGCGGCTTGAGGTGGGAGGAGTGGATAGGTGGGAGGAAGGACAGGTTAGGGAGGCGGGGACAAGCTGGGCTGGTTTTGGGATGCGGTTGGAAGAGGGGAGAATTTGAAGCTTGTGAAGTCCATGTGGCCTACCTACTAGCCTCATCCCGCCCCCTTGACCTGCCTATCCTCCCTGGACTGACCTATCTCCTCCCTACCTCCCCACCTACACTCACCTTTACTGGCTCCATCCCCGCCTCTTTGACATGTCTGTCTCCTCTCCACCTATCTTCTCCTCTATCCATCTTCTATCCGCCTCCTCCTCTCTCCCTATTTAGTTCAGAATCCCCTTCCCCTCCCCCATTTCTGAAGAAGGGTCTAGGCCCGAAACGTCAGCCTTCCTGCTCCTCTGATGCTGCTTGGCCTGCTGTGTCAATTAAAGTCAGTCATCATTATAATTGTATCCATGTTGCATGCATAGAATCATAGAGTTATAGAGTCATAGAGATATGCAGCACAGAAACAGACCCTTCGGACCAAATTGTCCATGACGACCAGATATCCTAAATTAATCTAGTCCCATTTGGCCCACATCCCTCTAAACCCTTCCTTTCCGCGTACCCATCCAGATGCCTTTTAAATGTTGTATTTATACCAGCCTCCACCACTTCCTCTGGCAGCTCAGACCATACACGCACCACTCTTTGCATGAAAAAGTTGCCCATTAGGTCCCTTTTATATATTTCCTCTCTCATCTTAAACCTATGCCCTCTAGTATTGGACTCCCCTACCTTGGGGAAAAAGACCTTGACTATTCGCCCCATCCATGTCCCTCATGATTTTACAAACCTGACACATGACTCCCAGCCAGCTCGGCATATAACTCTTCTATGAGTGGCATAGGGTATCTGTCTAAGCGGGAAGCTGTGACAATCGCCAGTTTATAATCCCCACAGAGTTGGACTGAGTTGTTGTATTTTAAAACTGGGACTACTGTCACGGCCCATTCAGTAAATTTTACTGGGCGTATGACACTACATTCCAATTTGGCCTCTATTTTGGGGACCGGCTGTGTCATGAAAGCTTGTAGCTCCACATAGATCTTGACCCTGGTACCTTTAATCTTCCTGAAGCCCTCTTGGAATGCTTTGGGATACTTCCCAATGATTTCATATAGATCTACAGTACTCATCTTAAAGATGGGTTGTCTATCTAGTTGGAGTTTCTTCAGCCAAGACCTTCCCAAACAGTTGGAAACTGGCCCTTCCACCACCAGTAAGGGGAGTTGGACTATCTGTTGACCATTCGTGGCTGGGGTTATACTGGTCCCAAAACTAAGTAAGGCATCCCCAGTGTACATGGCCAAACTAGCCTTGGTGTCTCACAGGTTTCAAGGCAAGATGCCCCATCAGAGTATCATTAAGGTTTTCTCCCTAGTGGTAGATACAGCAGCATCTGTGTCTACCTCCACGTCTAGGGGTTGGCCATTTACCTGAAGTTTGATCTCAGTTGAGGCCACTTTGGTAGCAATGATGTAATTTAGCTTTACCAATTCCTCATCCTCAGACTGATATATTTGCAAGGCACTGTCTTGAGGTGGCTTCACCCTTCAACCTGGGTGGTATGCAATTCACCTCTTTTGGTAGTCTCGTCTGAGGCAGACCCTATGACCACAAGTTGTTGATGATCCCCTTGCATCCCGTTTACCTGAAAAATGTATCTTATTCATTTGGTGTCTTGGAACCAATCCTCCACACCCAGGCTGTAAGGTCCCAGTTTCCCAAACAGTACCAGCATTTTCAATATTTCTCCATCACAGACTTACCCAGTTCAATGACAGGCAAGACTGTACAAAACCTTTCTTGACTCTTGTCACCAACGTAATAATTCAGGAAGCCTGACTGGAAAGGAACATTGTTTATTGTTGAACACCAAAATAGAGCCACTATTCGTGGTGTACGCAGGCTAGGCCCAGCCCAGGACAGACAGATGTGCGGATCCATCCCTGGGTATGCTTTAGAAAGGCCTCAGGTGATTAGTTCCAAATAGACAGGCCATTCACTCTTACCAAGGAAACTCAGACTCAGTGAGCTCCACAAGACAATTAATTCGATTTCCCATGGCCTACAGAAGCCTGAACACACGCACAAGCAGGCTCAGCAGTTTCCTTGACAACAAGGTGCAGGGCTGGATGAACACAGCAGGCCAAGCAGCATC
>NW_025980103.1:0-5814 GCF_021869965.1 Rhincodon typus | reverse complement strand
CCTCAATCTTCTGAATTCCAATGAATATAATCCCAATCTACTCAGTCTCTCCTCATAAGCCAACCCCCTCAACTCCGGAATCAACCTAGTGAACCTCCTTTGCACCCCCTCCAGTGCCAGTACATCCTTTCTCAAGTAAGGAGACCAAAACTGCACACAGTACTCCAGGTGTGGCCTCACCAGCACCTTGTACAGCTGCAACCACATGACTATTAGTCTGTGAGAGCCTCCTGGAGCAGTTACTATCTCAGAGGAAAGTGAATAAGATGGATCCTAACCTCTCCTTTGAGATTTTAGGGCAATCTTGGAGAGGTGTAGCTTCCACAATTAACAACAACAAAACTTATATTTACATAGCAGCTTTAATGTAATACAACATCCTGTAGTCAGGAGCATTATCAAACAATATTTGACGCCAAGCCATATAAAGGGGTATTAGGATAGGTGATCAAAAGCTCAGTCAGAGACATGTCAACTGAACATCTTAAAAGAGGCAAAAAAGAGGTAAAGGTTTAGGGACAGAATTCCAGAACTTAGGATGAAGCAATGAATTAATAAAAGAAAGTAAAGGACTTAACAATTCAAAATCAAGGAAAATTCCAAATGTTCCCACCCTTTCAGTCATGGAAGCTGAAAATGACATAATTCAATGTGTAATTATGCCTCTTCCTCTAACAATGAAGTTAGCAAGAGAGCTAGGATTTCCTACTTACAGTCAGGGTCCAGCATATTTCCACGAGAGCAATACCTGGTCTCATAGACAAATATGGGCAATAGTAGTAGAGCTGTATCCACCTTGGGAATCTTGGCTGTAGTAAGGACCTGAAATCTCTGATGATTAGGGAAGAGATTTATCCTGTAGGAAAGACCATTGGGTCAGCTGAATTCTCTTTGTGGTGGTGAAGGCAGTCCTGGGCACTGCTCCATCCGACTGCATCTCAATCAGGAGATGCTCCAGATGAGCACCCTCTATATTGGCTTATCAATATAAGCTCCTCTCAGTAAATATAAATCAGCTGGGCTAGGACATAGGGAGAAAAATATCAATACTTATTAGCAGTATGTAAAAAAGGAAGGATGCTTGATGATGAGAAAGGATCTTAAGTGAATCAGGAGAGTGGAATGAGGTTAATAGATCAGCATATGGATGTTAGATGAACTTTTATTGAAGAAATGTAAAGTGACACAATTTGGAAAGAAGAATGAGAATAGAACAAAAACAATAATTGATAAAATATTAACAAGTGTAGAAGTGCAAAGATCTGCCACGTGTGTACAACTGTAAAAGATGGTCAGCAAGATGGGACGTGATGAATGAACTTTCTGTGGTGAAATTCTACAGGGTAGAAGTAACCTAGTGGAGAAGATCATCTGCATAATTGTCATCCCTTCGTTTTCATCAAGTGTATGAAATTTACGTCAATTCTTTCTAAGGCCATGTTCCATTCCACCTGATTATTGTTCAGGTGGCAAAGGTTCTGGAACGATGGTTCTGTGAATGCAGACTTTGCCATTGGAGTTTATGGCCATACTTCTTGCCCACCAATAGATTGAACAAATAATGTAACAATTGTCCCTTGACTGACTTGTACAATTTTTCCCTAATCAATTTGGAAAAGCAATCAGCAGTTACATAGCCACAAACCATATCCTTAAATTAATGCTGCTTGTGAAAATGTCTTCTTTTGAAACAGAACAAACTGCAGAAATGTCCCTGCAATATAAGCCGCAAAATCGCTACTGGATTTATTGGTTAATATTGTGGAATTGTTTCCCAAATTGGTTGGACAGCAGAACTGACCGACAGACATGTCTGCAGAGACAAATATCAATTGTGAGTTGATAGAGGGAATCGGAACTAGTAGGAGACTGGCTAAGGCTGAGTAAAATAAGGCAAGAGGCAGATCAGTAAGAAAGTTAACAGACAAGAAAGCTGGTCTGAAAGTTTGCACTTTCTGCGATTGTTGAATTTACCAACTTACTCACAATGACATCGTGTTTCCTCACTGGTGACTGTCATAAATAATACAATCTGTAAAGGGATTGAGCATTATGACTTGAAAGTCATTTTTTTGTTTTACACTTGATTTGCAAAGGAATGCAATCTATTTGTTATGTTTACTGTAGGATTTTTAAAAATGCTATAAGTTCACAGGCTAATAGCCTGACTGTTCCTTAGATGTGCAATGATGTTAAATAAAAATGAATGAAATCAAATCAAGAAGAAATGAGGAAAGATGATATTCCCAATGTTAATCACTTGACCAAAAAATTGATATGAAACTAAAATAAGATCTTGTTGTACTGACATTTCCGCCAAAATTATCAATAGGATGAAGTTTTTTCCAAAAGGGTAAAAATTTTGCACACAAGAGTCATTTGAATTTTCTGCAGATGTATTTTGTGGATTGGAAAATTGACCCAGCATGCATGAAAACTGAGCTTATCCCATTCACCCCAAGTGCTATGTCTAGTCGCCTCCGAAATATATTCAATGTTTTGGCATCAACTATTTCCTGTGGTAATGAATTCCACAGAGCCACCACTCTTTGGGTAAAGAAATGTCTCCTCATCTCCGTCCTAAATGGTCTACCCCAAATTCTCAGACTGTGGCCCCTGGTTCTAGACACACCCTCCATTGGGAACATCCTCCCTGCATGTACCCTGTCCAGTCCTGTTAGAATTTCATAAGTCTCTATGAGATCTCCCTTCATTCATCTGAACTCCAACGAAAACAGTCCTAACATACTCAATTTCTTCTCATACATCAGTCCCACCATCCCCTAAATCAGCCTGGTAAACCTTCGCTGCACTTCCTCGAGAGCAAGAGTATCCTTCCTCAGAAAAAGAGACCAAAACTGCACTTGACCTGCTGAACTTTTTTAAGATATAATCTGGAATACTGGAGCAATACTGGATTTAAAATACTCAGTACAGAGACAAATGACACTTCACTCTGAAAGGAAAGATTCTCAAAAACTGGAGGTTTTATTTTTCCCCTAAAAAATTGTCTTTGAGAAATTTTTCTGTTCCCTCTCGTCCTGTCCTGGAGATGTTTAATACCTTGATAGGGTTCTATTTGACCGATAGCAGTCACATTAGGCATGCCTCTCAATTGTCACTAGGTTAGAAATTGGACCTCATTGCATCCATTTCACAGGCATCAAACAGGCTCCTGAAGGCCTGCATCAGAGACACCCACAAGCGTTCCAGACTGAAATTTGGGTTGGATAAATTTTCGATGGTTAATGACAATAGATTAAAACGGCACTTAGGTCCTTACATATGGAAATGAGCTGCATACCAGATCCCAGAATCAGATTGTTTCAAAGAAGCCACTATTATTGTTATTTAATTTGTTCCTCTTTGCCTACAGTTGCATTCCACAAATCCTCTTACATGATCTGTTAAAACATTAAGAGACATTGTATAGGTACGTTGTTGAGTATCAAACAATACCTAAAGATTGTAAACTGTTGTCATTGTTCTTGGTTTCTACGTGATCATTTTGTGAACGAATGATTAACAGAAAAAGTGATGTCTTTAGATCATTTACATGTGAATAATAGAGTCGCTCTTATATCAAGATTATGCTTACAAATAATTTCCTCACCTATTTGGAGATATTGCCAAACCACACCCAACCATCTTTATTTTCCAGATGGTAGAAACCCAGTACCTATGACCTTTTTGGCTTATAAATGATCATTTGATTGAAACAAAATCAAAACATTGCAGATGCTGCAAATCTTGAAACAACAATAGAAACAATCAGTCTGGCAAGTATCACCCATGGAGAGTAACCAGTTAGGAGCAGGTCATTCAGGCTATTGTACCTTTGCCAGCTATTTGAAATCTCCTGTTAGTCTTCTGTACACTAAAGAAACCAACCAAACCTTCTCCAGTCTCACCGCCAACTGAAGGCTCGTACCTGTGGTCAATGGCAGCGGTTAACTAGTATGCCAAGTGGCAGTGGGAATCATACCTACCCACATTTTCCAGTCATAGCAAAAGTGAATGTTCTGATTGTTAGACTTCTGCTTTAGCCAGTTTTTAATGTTGTTTTGGTGCTTCCTTTGCTGTTGATCACTTACTCTTTCTCTATCAATCCCTGCAGTGGTGATTAAACACTCCAATCATTCTGCTTGGATATCCTATCCAAATAATCCATTTGTCTTCCCTGACGAAATTCCAGTAAATTTCTTCTACAACCTCTCCAAGGTTTAGACATTCTTCCTAAAGTTCGGTGCCCTCTATTGGCCTCAGGTTTCAGCTGGGGACTGTTAGTGTTCTATGAAGGGTGAGAATCGCTGCCTTCTTTTATTTTAAACTAACCTGTTCAGAGCTGCTATCAGGCACTTCTGGAACAGGTGAGACTTGAATCTGGGCCTACCTAGTCCATAGATATGGATGCTACCACTGTACCTCAAGAGCCCTTTCCCTTCTTGTATATCGTATAATTCTAAATGCAAGAATCCCATGTGACTGTTTAGCAAATCTCAGAATTTGAGCTGCCACCTTCAAAATACGTGTGCACACACATCTCCAGATTTCCCTGTACATGTACACCTTTATAATTGTACTATCTAATTTATAAAGTCTCTCCTCATTCTTCCTACCATAATGAATACATATCTCAGATATCACCTATTTCTCCATTTCACCAGTCTGTCTAAGGCCAGCTTAGGTAAGTTATTATCCTCCTTATTGTCTATTGCATTTCTAAGTTTCATGCCAACTGAAAACTTTGAAATTATATATCCCAAAGTCCAAATTATTAATATCTGAAAAACAACTTTGCCCCTAATAATGACCTATGATCAAACTTGTTGAATAAAGAAGATGCTCCATATCTTTCAAACATAGTAAATCTATTATAAGCAGCAGCTCCGACTTGAGTGGCAGACCTTAAAACAAACAAATTAGCATTAAGAGTACTTGAAAAAAAAATAAACCGAGGTACCATAAACAGTACGTGGATCATTGAATATTAAATCTGTTGGTTGAGGGAAAAATGTTAGCTAGTACACCAGACATCCTTACTCTGTCTACTATCTCTTACTCTGTCATTGTCTGTTGTAGCTCAGTGAGTAGCCCTCTCACTTCTGCATCAGAATTCAAGCCACTCTCTAAGACTTAAGCACAAGCATCAAGGCCAATTTTCCAATGTTGTACTGTACTATTGGATGTGCTGTCTTTCGAATAACATTAAACCTGGATCCTGTTTGCCAGGGCACAAATTAGTTTTGTTTTTTTTGAGGAGTGTCTTTGAGATTTTCTTCAGGTTTTGATGTTTTGGGGTCTACATTCTGGTTTTCTGGTGTTTGTTTCCATTCTAACCAACTCATTTATTAGGTGATGCAGTCACATAGCAACAAAACCTTACTATTTGTATTTGGATGAAAGCAGAATTAGAAGACTTCGTGAATATCCTCGAGAATTATCAATACTGCTCCTCACCAGCCCATTGAAAATAAAGTAACAATAGACAAGGAAAGAGAGGAGGGTATCTGCTCCTATGATGCTGCTTGGCCTGCTGTGTTCATCCAGCCCTGCACCTTGTTGTCACAGACAAGGAAAGTGTTAGTTTCTTCCATACCACAGTATTTCAATTGACACAAAACAATAGGCATAAGTTAGCAACAAAAGATTTTTCAAAATAATGGCACACACTTCAATACACAAAAAGACATCACCCTAAATATAAAAACCGAAAGAACGGCGGATGCTGTAGATCAGGAACAAAAACAAAGTTGCTGGAAAAGCCCAGCAGGTCTGGCAGCATCTGTGAAGGGAAAAGCAGAGTTAACGTTT
>NW_025980102.1:0-5814 GCF_021869965.1 Rhincodon typus | reverse complement strand
TTCATTGTCCTGGGTAAGACACCCCCTCCCTATATCTGTCACCTCCTCCAGCCCCCTACACCCCCTCCCTATCTCTGTCACCCCCTCCAGCCCCCTACGCCCCCTCCCTATCTGTCACCCTCTCCAGCCCCCTACACCCCCTCCCTATCTCTGCCACCTCCTCCAGCTCCCTACACCCCCTCCCTATCTCTGTCACCTCCTCCAGCCCCCATAACTCTCCCTACTCCACAGTGGTGGGGGGGTGGCGGTTGGCGGTGGGGGTGCGGGTTGGTGGTGGAGAGGAGCGTGTGTGACCACCTTCTCTGAGTTTGCTCAGTGTGGTGCTGGTCGGGGAATTGGCAAAGGGGCCTGCTGGTATCCCTTGCTGCTGTGCAGAGAGTGTGGCACCTGCGGGTGGGGGGCATTGGCGAGGGAGTGCCAGACGCAGGAGTGACAGCGGCTAACGCTCTCTCTCCTTTCTCTTCGTCTAGTGCAGAACATTCAGAACATGCCCGAATACTTCGCCGAGAGGCTGTACGACTCCATGAAGGTACTGTTGCCAGGGGAAGCTGGTGGACTTTAGATATGGGGCCGTCAGTATCAGTGACTCTTCTCTCTGGTTTCCGAGCGTTTCCCCCTCTCCCTTCCCCACCACCTCAGCTGGACGGCCCAAGGGTCACTCTCAGGATCAAGGAGTAGGGGGTGAGTGATGCTGCCCAGTTCTGAGTGAGAGACAGAACCGTTTCTTCAATCAGACAGCGGTGAATCTCAGCAATTCACGGACTGAGAGAGAGAGAGAGACAAAGAGAGAAGTACAGGCGACATTGCTGGGCAGCTACACAGCACGGACCAATAAGGATTGTGGTGGCAGACGGTGGATAGAACTCAATTTGTACCTAACCCCACATTGTTCCTGTTCTGGAAGCGTTTGATAGGGGACAGTGTAGAGAAAGTTTTACTGTGTATGTAAACCTATGCTGTCCCTATCCCTGGGAGTGTTTGATGGAGTACAGTGTAGAGGGAGCTTTACTCTGTATCTAACCCTGTGCTCTCCCTGTCCTGGGAATGTTTGATGAGGGGGGACAGTGCAGTGGGAGCTTTACTCTGTATCTAACCCCGTGCTGTCCCTGTCCTGGGGAGTGTTTGATGGGGGACAGTGCAGAGGGAGCTTTACTCTGTATCTAACCCCGTGCTGTCTCAGTTCTGGGAGTGTTTGATGGGGGGACAGTGCAGAGGGAGCTTTACTCTGTATCTAACTCCATGCTGCCCCTGCTCTGGGAGTGTTTAATTGGGGGGACAGTGCAGAGGAAGCTTCACTCTGTATCTAACCCCGTAGTGTCCCAGTTCTGGAAGTGCTTGATGGGGGGACAGTGCAGTGGGAGCTTTACTCTGTATCTAACCCCGTGCTGTCCCTGTCCCTGGGAATGTTTGATGGGGGGACAGTGCAGAGGGAGCTTTACTCTGTATCTAACCCTGTACTGCCCCTGCTATGGGAGTGTTTAATGGGGGAACAGTGCAGAGGAAGCTTTACTCTGTATCTAACCCCGTGCTGTCCCTGTCCCTGGGAGTGTTTGATGGGGGAACAGTGCAGAGGGAGCTTTACTCTGTATCTAACCCCGTGCTGCCCCTGCTCTGGGAGTGTTTAATGGGGGGGGGGAGACAGTGCAGAGGGAGCTTTACTCTGTATCTAACCCTGTGCTGTCCTTGTCCTGGGAGTGTTTGATAGAGGGGATAGTGTAGAGTGAGCTTTACTCTGTACCTAACCCCGTGCTGTCCCAGTTCTGGAAGTGTTTGATGGTGGGGGAACAGTCTAGAGAGAGCTTTACTCTGTATCTAATCCGGTGCTGTCCCTGTCCTGGGAGTATTTGATGGGACGAACAGTATAGAGGGAGCTTTACTCTGTATCTAACCCCATGCTGTCCCTGTCCTGGGAGCGTTTGATGGGGGACAGTGTAGCAGGAGCTTTACTCTGTATCTAACCCTGTACTGCCCCTGCTATGGGAGTGTTTAATGGGGGAACAGTGCAGAGTGAGCTTTACTCTGTATCTAACCCCGTGCCAATAATTCATTTTGTTTGTACAGAGTCTGGGTACCAGGGACAAGATTCTCACCAGGGTGTTGGCAACTCGGTGTGAGATTGATCTCCTTAGCATCCGTGCTGAATTTCGGAAAAAATACGGAAAGTCTTTGTACTCTGCTATTCAGGTAAGGCACTGCCTAATCCTTCCATTACAATGCCCAGCCCTGAGCCCATCGCTGTCATAGAGGTTTACAGCATGGAAACAGGCCGTTTGGCCCAACTTGTCCCTGCTGCCCAGTTTTCGCAATTAGTCTAATCCCATTTGCCTGCGTTTGGTCCATATCCCTCCATACCTATCCCATCCATGTGCTTGTTTTTTAAATGACAAAATTGCACTCATCTCCACTATTACCAGACACACACTGCCATTCCCCGGCTATACCCTTTTGTATTTCTCCCCTCAAACCTATGCCCTCTAGTTTCCCCGACCCTGAGGAAAAGCTGTCGGCTCTCTGCCTTATCTATGCCTCTGCTGATTTTATAAACCTCTACAAGGTCACCCTTCCTACGGTCTAGGGGAACCAAAGTCCCAACCTCTCCTTTTAACTCAAACCTTCCAGTCCAGGTAGCATTCTAGTCAATCTTTTTTTTTCTCTCTAGTTTCCTTTCTATAGCAGGACGACCAGAACTGCACACAGCTCTCCAAATCTAGCCTCACCAAGGTCTTATACAGGTGCAACAAGGACATCCCAGCTCCTGTACTCAATGCTCTGACTAACGAAGGCTAGCATGCCGAAAGCTTTCTCCACTGCCCTATCTGCCTGTGACTCCACTTTCAAGGAACTATGAACCTTTACTCCCTAGATCTCTATGTTCGGAAACCTTCCACTTGTTAGCATGGAAGGTGTTGTGTAGAAGGAATTTTCCTGTTGGCGGTCAATGGCGAGATTGGTACTTGTTAACTCAATCACTAATTGGCCCTTAACCGAGAGTCTCCATCATGGCCATTTCAGGGGGCAGTTAAGAGTCGATCCCATTGCTGTGGGGGTCTGGAGTCACGTCTGTGCCCACACTGGGTCAGGTAGACAGGGCGGTGAAGAAGGCGTTCGGTACGTTGCCTTTACTGGTCAGTATGTTGAGTGAAAGGAGTTGGGATGTTGTAGCTTTACAGGATATTGGTTAGGCTACCTTCGGAATACTGCGTTCAATTCTGGTCTCCCTGCCATAGGAAAGATGTTGCGAAACTTGAAAAGGTGCAGAGAAGATTTACAAGGATGTTGGAAGGTTTGAGCTATAAGGAGAGGCTGAATAGGCTGGGGCTATTTTCCCTGGAGCGTCGGAGGCTGAGGGGGTGACCTTATAGAGGTTTATAAAATCATGAGGGGGCCTGGATAGGGTGAATAGTCAAGGTCTTTTCAGGCAGGGTAGGAGGAGTTGGAAACTAGAGGGTGTAGGTTTAAAGTGAGAGGGGTAAGATTTAAAAGGGACAACGTTTTCACCCAGAAAGTGGCATGGAATGAGCTACCAGAGCAAGTGGTGGAGGCTGGTACAATTACCACATTTAAAAGGCATCTGGATGGGGACATGAATAGGAAGGGTTTAGATGGATTTGGTCCAAATGTTGGCAAATGGGGCTAGATTAATTTTGGATATCTGGTCAGCATGGACGAGTTGGGCCGAAGGGTCTGTTTCTGTGCTGTATAGCTCTGACTCTAAATGGGACTAGATCAGTTTAGGATATCTGATTGGCATGGGTGAGTTGCACTAAAGGGTCTGTTTCTGTGCTGTACAACTCTATGATTACCTTCCCTCATTAGTGTCTCTGATGGGGCCTTTATGACAATCCATGGTGGTGACCAGCCCTGAGACAAGCTTCAAATTCTGGATTTGACTCATTGAATTTAAATTCCACCAGGGGCCGTGGCGAGATTCGAACATTAGCCTCTGTGTTACTAGCCCAGAGACATTTATCACTAAGTCATCGCCTCCCCTTATATGGGCTACATTGGCCAGCATGGAGTGGGGAATATCATGTGCAATTTGGACAGTCTCTCATTGAAGAAATAATACTTGTATTTGCCAAGAAAACCAAAATCTGTGTCCTCCTGTCTTACGTCAAGGAACAGAGTCAGCTGAAGGAAGGTCAGATATAGACACTGATTCAGACCATGTTCAAGTGCAGCAATGAACTGGAGACTATGCAGGTTTGGATTGGCACGTTGCAAGGAACACTGGCACCATACAAATGCCAGGCAATGACCATCTCCAATAGGAGACAATCTAATCATTGCCTCTTGGTATTTGATGGCATTACCATCACTGAATCCCCCCACTATCAACATCCTGGGGGTTACCATTGAGAGAGAATCTAACCATTGCCCCCTGGATATTCAATGTTACTATCACTGAATCCACCCCCCACCCACACCTCCCACCCCACCCACCGCCAATGTCAACATCCTGGGGGTTACCATTGACCAGGAACTGAACTGGACTGAGCCCCATATCAATACAGGGGGCTACAAGAGCAGGTCAGAGGTTGGGAATCCCCTCCTGGCTCCCATGCCCACCACAAAAAAAGCCTATCGACCATCAATGAAGGATACTCCCCACTTGCCCTGATGGGGGCAGCTCCAACAACACTTGAGAAGCATGACACCATCCAGGACACAGCAGCGCCTGCTTGGATTGGCACCACATCCACAAACACCCACTCCCTCCACCACCAACGCTCAGTTGCAGCAGTGTGTACCATCTACAAGATGCACTGCACCGACTTGCCAGGGCTCCTTAGACAGTACTGTCCAGATTGGTGACCTCCACCCCCTATAAGGACAAGGGCAGCTGATACAATGGGAACACCAGCCCCTCTCCAACACACACACACACACACACACACACACACACACACACACACTCTCGCTCACACACGCTCAGAGACACACAGACACCATCCTGACGTGGAAATATATCGGCCGTTCCTTCAGGGTCGAAATCCTGCAACACCCTCCCTAACAGCACTGTGTCCCTACAGCACATGGGGATTCCATCAGGTCACCCCCACTTTCTCGAGGTGGGGGATAATGAGGGACGGCCAATAACTGATTCACTAGCTCAGGAATGAGCTGCTTGTAATTGAATTGAATAGGGTAGCAGGTTTGAAGGGGAGAATGGCCTCCTGCTGGTGTTGGAGGTTTCTCAGTGGATGTGGAGAGGACGTGGAAAGTGCTGCGTGGTGACAATGTTCTCTCTCACCTCCCAGGCCGACACAAAGGGAGATTACCAATGTGCCTTGCTCGGACTGTGCAGAGCGGAGGATCTGTAGAAGCAGCACCTGGAAACTTTTTGGGATAAACCCTTTCGTGATTCCACAGCTGGTCTGTCCCGTCCTACCCCTGAGCTCCACAGAACATTTCTCTGCCTCATGCTGTTACGGACATGTATGTAAACAAGGATAGACACACACACACACACACACACACACACACACACACACACACACACACACACACACAGTCTTATTCAGACAAACAGCCTTACCCAAACACACACAGTCCTTTACATAATCACACACCTAGTCTTTTACATCGTCACACACATGGTCATTTACAGACACACACAGCATTTTACATGCACACGCACACACACACACACACACACGGTCTTTTACACACACTCAATCTTTTACACAAAGGTCTTTTACACACACGTGTGCACACAGTCTCTTATACAGACACACACACACACAGTCTTTAACACACGCACACATCTCTTACACAGACACACATACACACCATCTTTAACACACACGCACG
>NW_025980101.1:0-5816 GCF_021869965.1 Rhincodon typus | reverse complement strand
ATCCAGCTCTACACCTTGTTATCTTATGGGTAGATTGGGTTTGTTTTCGTTGGAATGCAAGAGATGGAGGGGTCACTTACTAGGGGACACAGGTTTAAGGTGCGAGGGGTGGATGTTTTAAAAGAGATGTCCGAGGCAATTTTTTCACACAAAGGGTGGTGGGTGGGTGGAACGTGCTGCCAGAGGAGGTGGTGGAAGCAGACACAATAGCTGCATTCAAGAAGCACCTGGACATCAATACGATGGGAAAAGAGGGATACAGATCCTGTAAGTGAATACAGTTTTAGTATGGAAGGGCAAAATGTGTCGGCGCAGGCTTGGAGGGCCGAAGGGCCTGTTCCTGTGCTGTATTATTCTTTGGTCTTCTTTGTTTTATAATCTCATTGTTCTTCTTTATTTTAGTAAGGATTTTACTGTCTTTATGCAAACTCAGGTCGGATTTCTAAATTTCTTTTTAAAAATTTTTATTGAACAATTAAGCAGCAGTGCTCCAAGGTCTGAGCTGCAGCAGTTCCAAACATCTAGCACAGCCCTGTGACATGAATACTGGAGACATAGTTACAACATGGATAGTGGCCTAGGTCCAAGCCCCACCCACTCCAGAGGTGTGTAATAATATCTCTGAGCAGGTTAATTAGAAAACAGAGATAGTAAGAACTGCAGATGCTAGAGTCAGAGATAACAAGGTGTGGAGCTGGAGGAACACAGCAAGTCAGACAACATCAGAGGAGGAGAAAAGTTGATGTTTTGGGTTGGGACCCTTCTTCAGAAATGCCCATTTCTGAAAAACTCCAGCATCTGCAGTTCTTAGTATCTCTGAATGAGTTATAACCCTACTGCGAAGCCTCTTCCAAAGATGCTCACCTTGAAGAGGTTGTCCTCCTCCCCGATTTCTGAAGAAGGGTCCCAACCCGAAACATCAACTTTCCTGCTCTTCTGATGCTGCCTGGCCTGTTGTGTTCCTCCAGCTTCACACTGTGTTATCTCTTAATTAGAAAATATCTGTACTCATTAAACCCTATCTCGACCGAATCACACTAAGTGCAAATTGGTCAACATTTTCCAACATCACAACAGTGACCACACACTTCAAATATATTTCATTGGCTACTAACTGCTTTGAACTGTGAAACTTATACATTTAAATTCTTATTTTCACATATTTACTGTTGAGGAAAGCAGCAATTACAAACTTGTGTCTGTTGCAGGTCAAACATTTTCTCACATGCAAATAGCTTCTAGACTAGCTTTTTGCACACAGTAGGGATGCAGTAACACAAACAACATTTAAAGTTTTCGAGAAAATTTGTAGCTCGGGTTGCGGATGAGGTTGTAGACATGCTCGCTGAGCAGGTGGGTTTGGTTGCAAGTGTTTCGTCACCCTGCTGGGTAACATCGTCAGTGCGCCTCCGGTGAAGCGTCGGTGTTCTGTCCCATTTGTTATTTATGTGCCTCAGTTTGCTGGGGTGGTTGGCATTACTTCCGGTTCTGTTTTATAGTGGTTCGTACACTATTCAATGTGTTTGTTGATGGAGTTCTGGTTGCAAAACCAGGCCTCCAGGAATTCCTTGACGTGTCTCTGTTTTCCTTGTGCGATTATGGATGTGTTGTCCCAGTCGAATTTGTGTCCCTCATTGTCCGTGTGTAGTGAGACAAGTGAGAATTGGTCGTGTCTCTTGGTGGCTAGTTGGTGTTTGTGTATCTGTATTGTCAATTTTCTTCCAGTTTGGCCTATGCAGTGTTTCTCACAGCCCTTGCATGTTGTTTTGTATATTACACCGGTTTTGCTGGTTTTGGGTCTGGGATCCTTTATGTTCGTCAGTAGCTGTCGCAGGATGGTAGTTGGTTTGTGGGCTACTCTGATACCTAGGGGTCTCAGTAGCCTTGTGGTCATCTCTGAAATGTCCTTGATGTACAGCAGGGTGATTAGTGAGTCTGGTCGTGTTGTGCCTTCCTGTTGTGGTCTGTCTCAGAGGTAAGGACGGATTGTGCTTTATGGGTATCCGCCATTGCCTCAGAGACAGACCACAACAGGAAGGCACAACACGACCAGACTCACTAATCACCACACCGTACATCCAGGATATTTCAGAAATGACCACAAGACTACTCAGACCCCTAGGCATCAGAGTAGCCCACAAACCAACAACCACCCTACAACAGGGTGGCATGGTAGCTCAGTGGTTAACACTGCTGCCTCATGATGCCAGGGACCTGGGTTTGATTCCAGCCTTGGGCGACTGTCTGTGTGGAGTTTGCACATTCTCCCCGTGTCTGCGTGGGTTTCCTCTGGGTGCGTTGGTTTCCTCCCACAGTCCAAAGATGTGCAGGTGAGATGGATTGGCCATGCTAAATTGCCCGTAGTGTTCGGGGATGTGTGGATTAGGTGGGTTGTAGGGATGGGTCTGGGTGGGATGCTCTGAGGGTCAGTGTGGACTTGTTGGGCCGAAGGGCCTGTTTCCACACTGTAGGGATTCTATAATCTTCTATGACACCTACTGATGAACGTAAAGGATCCCATACCCGAAACCAGCAAAACCAGTGTAATGTACAAAATACTATGCAAGGACTGTGAGAAACATTACTTGGGCAAAACTGGAAGAAAACTGACAATAAGGATACATGAACACCAAGAGACACGACTAATTCTCACTGGTGTCAATACACACGGGCAATGAGGGACACAAATTCGACTGGGACAACACATCCATAATCGCACAAGGAAAACAGAGACACGCTCGGGAATTCCTGGAGGCCTGGTATTCTACTCGGGAATTCCATCAACAAACACATTGAATTAGTCTCAGTGTACTAACCACTCTCAAACAGAACCAGAAATAATACCAACCACCCCAACAAACTGAGGCATATAAATAACAAATGGGACAGAACACCGACGCTTCACCTGAGGCGCACTGATGATGTTACCTAGCAGGGTGACGAAACATTTGCCACCAAACCCACCGGCTCAGCGAGCATGTCTACAACCTCACAAACAACATTTATTAGCCAGTCCTCAATGCCTATGTACCGAAACCTGCCTTTAATCACCCAGCATCTAAGCAATTGCAGAGAATCCAGAGACTGAACAGAGTGTGTGCCAGATAGATCAGGTGCAGTTGGGTGATTTCTCTGACACTGAAAAGCAGGAAGATTGATAGATAATTCATCATACAATGGATTACACCATTACTTCCCAGCGATTTATTGAACCATAAGAACATAAATAAATGACAGCAAAAAACAAACAGCAGATTTACAGACATTATAGACTTTAATGTGTGCCATGGTCTGGTAGACAGTACTCTGTCCTCCAGGCCACAGCAACAAGGAAAAGATTAGTTGAGGACTAGGTCTCAAACCTAAGACCTACAGTCATGGTTTAGAAACATAAAAAACAGAGCAGGTGTAGGCCATTCAGTCCATGAATCCTGTTCTGTCATTCATTATGATTAGGCTGATCCTCTGCGGCTGAAGTTCTTATTGTATAGTTCATCAGGTATCTAACACTTCACAAGAAGTTGGTAAACTTACTTTCCCAAATATATATAGCATTTTGTTGAAAATAAGACAACTTAAAATGTCAGCATAAATCTGATTTATGACTAGCCTTTGTTGCAGGTCATCGTTTAATTCACAGAAGAGCAAAGTTCCCAGTGGAACAGGTCATTATTCAGTGCTGAGATAGTTTGTTGGCATACTGTTTTCTTTCCCCCTCATGTGTTGGCTCCCTGTCTCAATGGGCCTATTCATCACAATGAAGCTGTCATCATGGAGAGGACAGTAAATTGAAAGGCAAATTAAGTCAAGCCACAATTATTGAGAAACACCTGATCAGCAATCTAGGGAGCAAGATGCCATTCCATTGAGGTCAAGAAATCATCTTTGAGCAGAAGATCCACATCGAGCTGAATTGATCAAATTGGCTTTAGTTGAGTTTGAATGTTCTGATTTGTCTTTTACCATCTCAGATATGTAGTGGTCGAATTCTTCTGCAAAGCACAGCAAAGCGAAATTGGCATGCGCACTTGCCCATCTGGTATTCTTCTCAGCTTTGTTGCCATCGCAGTGAGAGACAGCCAGTGACATCCATCTGTGAAGCAGCCAAGATCAGTTTGATTGCCGGTTTTAGTGGACTAATGAAAAGGTAAATGCCAGTAGAATCAGACAGTCATTTCTCGTCACTGGGTAGAACATTGAAGTCAGATCTAATGGGTTCATGCATTGAATATAATCAAAATACTGTGGATGCTGAAAATCTGAAACAAACACAGAGAATGCCAGAGAAACTCAGTCAGTCTGTGGAGAGAGAAACAAAGTTAACCTTTCGAGTTCAGTATGATTTTACTTCATCTGTAGAATCCAATAATATGATAATCTAATTTGGTTCTTAACATAATTATTAACAGAGTTTGGATTATTCAGTAAATGCTGCCCAATCACCAGATTATATTTAATGTTGAACATTATGTTTTGCCTTGTGCAAGCATGGTTACAGTCAATATTAGTCAGTGTGAGGTAAGATCCATTTAACATTTATCACATTAGCACTGAAATTCATGTAGCACATCACTTTACTCAATTTTGAGTAGATCTGGTCACCACACCTTAGGAAGGAGATAGCGGCCATGGAGCCAAAAGGTATATAGATATAGAAGAATAATGCCTGGATACAAGAAATAATGCCTGAACTTCAGGGGTTAAGTTGTAAGGAGACATTATACAAATTAGTTCGGGTCACCGGACCCGAAACATTAACCCTGACATTTTTTTCTTCACAAACGCTGCCAGACCTGCTGAGATTTTCCAGCAACTTCTGTTTTTGTTCCTGATTTACAACAGGCACAGTTCTATCAGTTTTTATTATATAAATTATGCCTGTTTTGTCCAGTATTTAGAAGTTAAGGGTGATCTGTTTGAAGTCTTCAAGATATTAGCAGGAAAAGATACGTTTAATAAAGAGAAACTGTTTCCACTGTCTGGGGATTCTGGAACTAGGGGTATAGTATGAGAATTAGGGCCAGACCATTCAGAACAGATGTTAAGAAGCATTTCTACACACAAAGGGTGAGAGACGTTTGGAACTCCCTTCCACAAAAGACAGTGGATGCTCAATCAGTTGTTAACTTTAACTCTGAGATGGATAAATTTTGTTAAGTAAATATCTTAAGGGATATGGGCCAAAACCAGGTTGATGGAGTTAGGCCACAGATCAGCCATAGAACCATTGGCTGGCAGAACAGGTTGAAGGGGGTGAATGGCCTACTCCTTTTCCTATGTTCCTATTTTCCTAATATCTCAAAGGGCTAATTGTTATCATTGGACAAGTTCTGCCATTTACAAAGTAAAGGGCTGTTTCTTAGAGGAGGTAATCAGCATCTAGTCAAGTCCTATCGTGTGAAACTGAATGTCTCAGTAGCAGCATTGTGAACTTACTCTAAAGCTGAGCCTGATATCTCACAAGAGAGAATCATGTATCTTAATGTTGCTAGCTTATTATGCATTGCACCTTTACTGATTGAGACTTGCTTCTGCCAAAGACCTTATGTGGGTATCCTTCCCCATTTGGTGTTAGCTTGGGCTGACAAGTGGCAAATAACATTCAAGCCACACCAATGCCAGCCAATGACCATCTCCAACAAGAGACAATCTAATCACCATCTCTTGATATTCAATGGTATCACCATCAGTGAATTCCGCACCATCAACATTCTCGGGGTTACCATTGACCAGCAACTCAACTGGACTGGAACAGTCAGGTGTGGGAGATCTGCCGGTCTGAAAATCTATAATTTTTTCTGTTATCAGTCTTCTAA
>NW_025980100.1:0-5816 GCF_021869965.1 Rhincodon typus | reverse complement strand
CTGTCGGAGGGTCAGTGCTGAGGGAGCGCCGCGCTGTCGGAGGGTCAGTGCTGAGGGAGTGCCGCGCTGTCGGAGGGTCAGTGCTGAGGGACACTGACAGTGTGGCACTCCCTCAGCACTGACCCTCCAACAGTGACTGCGTTGTCTCATTAATGACTCCACCCAAAACTGTGATTGACCAATTTGACATCCCGACCTCAAATTCCACGCGGAATGTGGATATGATTGAGTGACTTCATTCCTCAAGACGGCATCTCAAACCCTCTGCAGTCCTGGCTGGCCCGATTGGGAAGCAACAGGAGGAGTTAAAAACCAAGGTGCTGCAGATCCATTCTGAAGTTTTCAACACAAATCAGACCGGAATGAACACATCCAGTTGAATTTTATCATAGTTTGATTTGATTTATTGTAGTCACGTGTACCTAAGTACAGTGAAAAGCTTGGTTTTGCGAACAGAACAGGTAGATCATTAGCAAACAAGGACACACATATCGTAAGGTGATTAAACTGAGTGATGCATACAAGGTTACACTGCACAGATGTTGCACAAAGCGAGATAAACATTTAATTAGAAATTAAAGAGGTCCGTTCATCAGTCTGATAATGGCCAGAAAGCAGCTGTTCTTGAACCTGCTGGTGCGTGTGTTCAGGCTTCTGTATGTTATGCCTGATGGAAGAGATTGTAGGAGGTCATTATTGGGATGTGATGGGTCTTTGATGATAATGTTGGCCACCTTTCTCCGGCAGCGAGAGGTGTAAATGGAGTCCATGGATGGAAGGTTGGCTTCCATGATGGTCTGGGCTGTGCATACCACCTTCTGTAGCTTCTTACGGTCCTGGGCAGAGCAGTTGTCATACCAGACCGTTATACACCTGGACAGTACGCTTTCTATGGTGCTTCTGTAGAAGTTGTTGAGGGACCTTATGGACATGCCCAATTTCCTGAGCCCCCTGAGGAAGAAGAGGCGTTGTTGTGCCTCTTGACTGTCACATCCACATGGGAAGTCCAGGACAGGTTGTTGGTTTTTGTCCTGGGCCCTCAGTTCCATCAGTGAAGATGGGGGCGTGATCTCCTCCTTTCTTCCTGAAACCGATGATCAGTTCTTTAGTGTCGACGACGTTGAGAGACAGATAGTTATCATTGCACCAAGACACCAAGCCCTCTATCTCCTTCTTGTATTCTGACTCGTCGTTGTTAGATATCCATCATACCACAGTGGTATCATCAGCGAACTTGCAGATGGCGTCCATTCAGAATTTGGCCACACAGACATGGGTGTACAGGGAGTACAGTAGGAGGCTGAAGATGCATACATCGGTGGGGGGGGGGGGCTCCAATGCTGATAGTTACCGTGGAGGAGGGGCAGTTACCTATCCTCACAGATTGCGGATTGTGCATCAGGAAGCGGACGATCCAGCTGCAGAGGGCAGAGCCGAGAGATTTGAGATGAGTCGGGTAGCGATTATGGTGTTGAGGGTAGAGCTGTCATCGATGAGCAGGATCCTGATGTAAGTGATCCAGATGTTCCAGGAATGAGTACAGGGCGAGAGAATTGGTGTCCGCTGTGGAGCTGTTTTGCTGGTAGGCAAATTACAGAGGATTCAGGCTGGGAGGCTGCAGCTGGTTTGGGCCACAGCTAAACTCTCAAACCACTTCATGATTCTGCAGGTCAGAGCCACTGCACACAAATTGTTGATGCATTTTGCATGTGTTTTCTTTCCTATCGGGATGATGCTGGTCTTCGTCAAGCAGGTGGGGGATTTGCAAGGAGATGTTAAAGATCTCAGCAAAAGCCTCGGAGAGGCAGCTTTACTCTGTATCTAATCCCCGGCTGTCCCTGTCCTGGGAGTGTTTGATGGGGGACAGTGTAGAGGAAGCTTTACTCTGTATCTAACCCCGTGCTGTCCCTGTCCTTGGGTGGGTTTGATGGGGGACAGTGTAGAGGCAGCTTTACTCTGTATCTAACCCCCGGCTGTCCCTGTCCTGGGAGTGTTTGATGGGGGACGGTGTAGAGGCAGCTTTACTCTATATATAACCCTGTGCTGTCCCTGTCCTGGGAGTGTTTGATGGGGGACAGTGTAGAGGGAGCTTTACTCTGTATCTAACTCCGTGCTTTCCCTGTCCTGGGAGTGTTTGATGTGGGACAGTGTAGAGGGAGCTTTACTCTGTATCTAAGCTCGTGCTGTCCCTGTCCCGGGAGTGTTTGTTGGGGGACAGTGTAGAGGGAGCTTTACTCTATATCTAACCCTGTGCTGTACAGTGATGCACGTGAAATATCATGAAAAGTGATTAACTCCCAATGCATTTATTGACAAAATGATTTCTTCATTGTACCTGGGTGCATCATTGCTCCGTGCTTTATTGTGATTTCAATAATATTTTGACACGCTCTGCCTTTGCTGAGTATTAATGCACCAGTTCACCTTGCTTCAGTTCACTGAGCAATTCTTGTCTTAATGTTAATTATACTGAACACAGAGACGGTGCGTTGCAGATTTACTTGGATGGCCCCGAGTTTAGAGTCTTCAATCCATCTCGAGAGACACTTGGGAGTGTCTGGCCTAGTTCCCCTCAGAGCCGGGAAGGTTAAGGGGGAAATTGAATCTGGGTGTTCAGAATCACTAGGTTTCAATGAAGTCTATAAAGGAGACACTGCTCCCAGGGGCAGGAGGGTCAGTCACTTGAGGGGCATGAATTGGAGAGGGTAGGGAAAAGAACCAGAGGAGGCGAATTCTGACTCTTTTCATCTGTGAATGTCAGTCTCTGGTTCTCAAATGCCCTCAGAGTGGCTAGGTTCTCTCTCTGCCTCTCTGAAATCCCCTCCCACATCCTTTTGGATCCCGTTCCCTCTTCATATTCTCTCCCCCGACTTGGAACCATCGATCATTCCCATTCACAACTCTGACTGGGGGTCCCCATCCCTGGTACTGACTCATTGTATCTCCTCCAGATCCATCACTCGACTTCCCATCTTTCCCCGGAGCCCTGAACTCGGGAATCTCCCAGTTTGAGGGCCACCCCAGGGATTTCGGACTTTTCCTGGAGAATAAAGATTTAAAGCTGAAAGCTATGGATGGTGTGGATGGTAACGCAACTAATCAGATCTAGCTAATTCAGAGCTAGTGAAAGCGCGATGGGTCCAATGGTTTTCTCTTCTGGCAGGTTCCGTGAGATTGTCATCTGATATACCCTGTTTGAGGGTGTTTTCCCAATATCAACTTACTCCTGTTTATTTTGCCCCCAAACCGTGTTTGTGCGGGTGCTGTCTCTAGAACTGGCCCTGCATTAATTGCCCATCCCTAGTTGCCCCCTTGAGAAGGTGGTGGTCAGCTGCTTCCTTGAACCATGCACTATGGGTTGACCCACAATGCCCTTAGGGAAGGAATTCCAGGATTTTGACCCAGCAACACTGAAGGAACGGCGATATATTTCCAAGTCAGGATGGGGAGTGGAGGGGAACTTGCAGGGGGTGGTGTTCCCATGTATCTGCTGCCCCTTGTCCTTCTAGATGGAAGTGGTCGTGCGTTTGAAAGGCACTGTCCCAAGCGCATTGGGAAATTTCTCAAAGAGAGTGGGGAAGAGGAGATTGAGAATGGAGGATGGGGAGATCGGGGACGGGGGTTTGAGAGAGAGAGAGAGAGAGAGAGAAGGAGGGAGGGTAAGGACGGAAAAGGAAGATCAGAACAGAGAGGAAAGGATGACATTGGGGGAGACAAGGAGTTTGGGAAAACAAGTGTTGGGGAGAGAAGTAGAGATTGGTAGAAAGGGGCAAAATTAGGAGAGTGGGAGGGGAGAAGAGATTGGAGAGGGGGAAGGGGGCGATCATGAGAAAAGGGGAGAGGAGACTGGAGGAGAGAAGGAGATTGGGAGAGAGGGGTGATCTGGAGAGAGGGGTGATCAGGAGAGTGGGAGAGACAAAGGAAGAGGGGAAAGTGGGAGAGCGGAGGTCGGGAAAGTGGGAAAGGGGGAGCGTCATGATGAGAGATCTGAAGTTATGACTGTTGTCAAAGTTTACTGACAAACTACCCTCTCCCAAATGGGCTCTGGGAAGCTGCCTCACATCCTAATCTTGGACACACAAGTGTGCAACTCCAAATGAGAGACATGTCACTCCAGATACACGCTGACTTTCCGGAATCTGAGAGCGCGGTGAGGTGATCCAATCCCATATAGGAAACAGGAAACCTGAAACTTAAAGCGGAATTCGAACTGAAGTGTTCAAAATCATTGGGGAGGGTTTCGATTGAGTCAATGAGACGAAACTGTTCCCAAGGGCAGGAGGGGCAGTCACCAGAGGGACACAGGTCGAAGAGAATGCTATTTCTTTCGGGAAGTATTTCTTTCGGGATGTCCTGAAATTGCAAAAGACAATTATACAAATGCAGAAACAAACCAGTCCATGGAGGCAGAGGCTATTTGGGCCATCATTTCTGTGCCAGCTCACTGCTCAAGCAGTTGCAAATTAATCCTTCCCCCACAACCTAGCACTTTCCCCTGTATCCATTTCCCCAACAATGTGGCCTCTACTGTTTCTCCTCTACACTGGAAGTAAAGAAGTCCTAAACTCTCTCCTCACATTCCATCGGTGATGAATTTTAATCCATGACAGCACCTGGAACTACCTCACCCCACACCCACTCCCACTGAGGAAGTTACGTTTTTCTATATTCAATATACATTTATAACTAAATAAACTCCACTCGATTCTCTCTTAGCCTGTTCTAAAATGAAAGTGTCCTATTCTCATAGTTGGGAAGGGAAAATTCCGGGCGGAGGGAATCGGAACTTGAGTTTGTAGGGGACAATCTCATCATTTCGAATCTTCACTTTTCTAAAAAGAAGACCTCCAGCCTGTCTAATTGTCCCTAAAGGATGGACACTCCTTAGTCCCTGTGATATACGAGCAAGGCAGCAGAGAGTGCTTAAGTCCTACTTTTTTTTGCCAGAGAGGGTGGTCGAACATATTGTCACATGTCAAGGTGGTCAAAATGGCTGACCCCTCCTGTGGGGTCCAGCAGGTCAAGCCCACGAAGTTGCTTCAGTTTTTTGACAGGAGGCGCCGTTGCGCTCAGTCGGTGTCTTCTGTTGAGCATTTCACAATTTTTCCGTCATTCCTCACCAGCCAGAGATTACCGAGATCCCAGGAAGCGTGGCTGAACCTTAAGTTTCCGATCTGTATCTTGGTCCAACCCCACCCTATGGGTCTCTCAGCGGTGATTCCCTTCCTGCGGGAGAGGTAAGGATCTGGTTAGAATTTTGACCAAACCGCGTACCCCCTTCAACGCAAGCAAAACCCTGGGACATCTCTACGTTGTCAACCGTCCTAACACCTGCAAGGATCTGTGATTGCTTTGCCTGACACCTCCAAGTCCACCTGCAAGACTAGGTCGGCAACAGAACAGGCTAAGAGTGAGTAGTCGAGTTTATTTAATTATAAAATTACATTGAATAGAGAAAGAGCTTTTCCTTTGATTATAGATTTTAAATCGATGCTGATAAAGTAAGAGGAGAGAGATGTTATCCATACACAGGATAATTCTTGTATCCAGTGCTCCACCTATGATAGAAACAGAGAGCAAGAGTAGGCCATTCGGCCCTTCGAGCCTTCTCTGCCATTCATAATGATCGTGACTGATCATCCAACTCAGCAGCTTTTCCTCCACATCTTTGTTCTCTTTAGCCCCAAGTACAATATCCAACTCCTTCTTGAAAACGTTCAATGCTTTAGCCTCAAAGATAGCACAGTGTGGAGCTGGAGGAACACAGCGGGCCAGGCAGCATCAGAGGAGCAGGAGAGTTGACGTTTCGGGTCAGG
>NW_025980099.1:0-5816 GCF_021869965.1 Rhincodon typus | reverse complement strand
TTCAAGGCTGCATTCGACCGAGTGTGGCATCAAGGAGCCCTGGCAAAACTGGAATCAATGGGTATCAGGGGCCAAAGCTCCGGTGGTTGGAGTCAGACCTGGCACATAGGAAGATGGTCGTGGTCGTGGTCGTGGTTGTGGGAGGTCAATCATCTCAGCTCCAGGACATCTCTGCAGGAGCTCCTCAGGGTAGTGCCCTCGGCCCTACCATCTACAGCTGCTTCATCGATGACCTTCCCTCCATCATAAGGTCAGAAGTGGGGATGTTCGCCGATGATTGCACAATGTTCGGCTCCATTCGTGACTCCTCAGATACTGAAGCATTCCATGTTCAAATGCATTAAGATCTGGACAATATCCAGGCCTGGGCTAACAAGCGGCAAGTGACATTCGCGCCACACAAATGCCAGGCTATGACCATCACCAATAAGAGACAATCTAACCATTGCCCCTTGACATTCAATGGTGTTACCATCACTGAATCCCCCACTATCAACATCCTGGGGGTTATCATTGACCAGAAACTCAACTGGACTCACCAAATAAACACAGTGGCTACAAGAGCAGGTCAGAGGCTGGGAATCCTGCAGCGAGTAACTCCCCTCCTGACTCCCCCCCCAAAGCCTGTCCCACCATCGACAAGGCACAAGGCAGGAGGGTGACGGAATACTCCCCACTTGCCCTGGATGGGGGTAGCTCCAACAACACTCAAGAAGCTCGACACCATCCAGGACAAAGCAGCCCCCACTCGATTGGCACCACATCCACAAACATCCCACTCCCTCCACCCACCGACGCTCAGTAACAGCAGTGTGTACCATCTACAAGATGTACTGCAGAAATTCACCAAAGATTCTCAGGCAGCACCTTCCAAACCCACGACCACTTCCATCCAGAAGGACAAGGGGCAGCAGGTACATGGGAACACCACCCCCTGCACGTTCCCCTCCGAGCCACTCCCCATCCTGACTTGGAAATATATCGCCGTTCCCTCAGTGTCGCTGGGTCAGAATCCCTAAACTCTCTCCCTAACGACATTGGGGTCTACCTACAGCACATGGACTGCAATGGTTCAAGAAGGCAGCTCACCCCCACCTTCTCAAGGGGGGCAACTAGGGATAGGGCAATAAATGCTGGGCCCAGGCAGCGACTCCCACACCCCATAAGTGAATTTTTTAAAAAGATTCTGCAGCAGTATGTTCCCAGAGAATTGCTAGGCTTGGTTTATGGCAGTGAGACAGGCCCAAGTCAACTCAGTAATCCTACTGAGTGCTCCTATGGCACAGCGGCAGCGTCCCTAACCCTGGGGCAGGAGGCCTAGGTTCAAGTCCCACCTACTCCAGAGATACGTACAAACATCTCTGAACAGGCTGATTAGAAAAATAGGTTAAATTATTAAAAACAATCTTGTATCAGAAGGTTTAGGATGATTACAGAAAAGAAGAATAGTTAGTCCAGAATACAAATAGTCGAATATGGAGCTCAGCCCGAACAAGAATAATCAAATGTTAAACTGAGATTTATTGAATATTATCACTTGTACCTCGGTACAGTGAAAAGTGGATAAAGTCACCATATTCTGCTGTCACCTTGGACTACAGAATAAATTACTCAATAAATTATATAAATGCTAAGATGCTGAATAAATTAATATTAAAAACATTACTGAAACTGCAACAGCTTCCCAAGTTCATCTTTCCCTGTCCGTAGCCTTCATGCTCTCTTCCCCTCCAGTTGAGGCCATCAGACATTACCCCCACGGGGTTCTGGCAACGTCCTCATTTCCTGCCACCACCATCCCCACTGGCTGGAGAGATGGTCACTCTGCATGGGTCCTGTGGCTCCTCCAATACTAGACGTTGACCAACAGGGCCCTGGCTTGTCTCCCGAAGCCGGCACCAGGGACGGAGTGGGGGGGTGGAGATACACGGGGTCCCAGAAAAGACGCAGAGGCTGTGTGGACCTAGCAGAATGCGTTGCATGAGCAGCTGAGTTCAGCCCTCAGGAGCCGAGCCTGTCAACACCACCTTGGTGGAAATCTAATGGAAATAACTCCACAGGGGCCAGTATCCTGTCACCATGTCACCATTTATTTACAAGTGGAGAGTCCTTAATACTGATCCAGCTCCCTCAGAGCCAGCTCTCAAAGTGAACAGGACCTCTGACACTCCTGTTTATATCTGTCAGCCAGGGCTCCCTGATTGGAGCAGATTAACAGCCCCAATCAGAGATCTCATATTGTGTGAGGTCCTCCAGCCTGACCTCGTTACAATCACTACATCCCTCCCCCACCACCCGCTCGAGTCCAAGGACATACACCGGTTTCTTTTGTAGCTCCTCCTGGGGTGTTTTAGCACCGGGTCACATTCCTCAGATACATGTGGCGTACAATGCACAGTGACTTGCTTCTTGCAATCACAGCATCTTAGAAGAAATCCATTCTCTCCTTCAGGCAGAAAAAGGTGTTGGAGGTGGTCATATCTGCCACGTCCATCTCAGATTCCAAGGTATCTTCAACACTTGATGAAGCAGGAGAACCGAAGGGTTCCAGAACAGTTGGAAAGACCGCCGGGGAGCCAGGCACGGCTTGTTCTCTCACCGTTTGCAGCTTTTATATGGTCCACTTGCTTGTTCAAGACCATTGCACTGACCCGAACTGGATATGTCCCTGGTCCTGACCTTGCACCAATCTTGCCTCTTACCCATGCAGGGCCATTCCTGTAGTTCCTACACCAAACTTCATCCTGAAGTAAACTCTCTCTTCTCGCTTAGCAGAGTCTTTTGTCTGGTGTTAGCCTTCCTGATGCTATTTCACCCTCCAGCCCAGGTCCAGGAAGATCAGATTTAACCAGGTGTGGAGTCTTCTCCCCATTAGCAATCGTGCTGGAGCTATCCCTGTAGTTGCGTGAGGAGTGGTCCGATAATCAAACAGGAACCGGCACAGTTTGGTACGGAGTGAAGCTGTAGGCTGTTTCTTTAAGCTTGCCTTTAATGTTTGGACTGCTCCTTCTGCCAGACTATTAGTCAACGGATGGTATGGATCTGTCCTTATATGCTGAATGCCATTTGACTTTAGGAAATACCCAGTCTCTCTGCTGATAAATGATGGCCCACTATTGGTGACTAATACTTCCGGGAGTCCATGTATTGCAAAAGATGCGTGCAGTTTTTTTATTGTCATCCCCATTGCTGATGAATGCACATACAGCCACCTGGAGAGGGCATCCACAGTGACTAAGAACACTGAGTCCATGAAAGGACCAGCATAGTTGGTGTGTATCTGGGTCCAGGGTTTACCCAGCCATTCCCGTGAATGTTGGGGGGAGATGCCAGTGGTAATTTTTGTCCTGGTTGGCACTCTGGGCACTGCCCCACCTGTATGGCTATATCTGCATCCAGTCCTGGCCACTAGACATAACATCTCATCGACATCTTCATGTTGGAAACCCCTGAGTGACCCTGGTGGAGTTCAGCCAGTATCTGGTGACAACCTTTGCTGGGGACAATCACTCTTGCTCCCCCTAACGATACGCCATCCTCTACGGTGAGCTGGTACCTCTGGGTCCAAACAGGTTTCAGTTCTGGTTACGATGGCCTTTTGGTTTCCCCCATCACCACCAGCTGGTTCAGTGACGACTGGATCTTTCGGAGTCCAAAGTCTGATATTATCAGACGTGACTGGAAGCGTGTCCACGAGATGTAAAACCCTTACAGACTCTTGCTGTGGCAGTACCACCAGGGATGTACCTGTCAGCAGGAGGCAGCTCAATGCACTTGCATTCACTACTTGGCCTCCCAGATGGTGTTCCAACGTGTAATTATACGCAGTCAGCAGTAGAGACCACCCTCTGAATTCAGCCTGAACTTAGGGCAGCAATGCTTTCTCCTTTGAGTAGACCTGGCAGGGGTTTGTGGTCCATTATTTTTACAAATGTATCTTTGTAAAGGTATTGGTGAAACTTCCCAAGTCCAAATACAGCCACCAAACCTTCCTTCTCTATCTGGGTGTATTTCTGCTCTGCATTCACCAAAGTTCCAGGTGCACATGCTATTGGGTGCTCCTGCTGCTATCCTTAACTCCCTGCTCCAGGTCTGGGGCAATCAGGTTTAACCTGGTACGGTGTCTTCTCCTCATTAGCAACTCTGCTGGAGCTATCCCTCTCTCACTGCCACTAAAAAACTCCACACAGAGGCTGGTATCCCATCACCAAGTCATCCTTTATTTACACACGGAGAGTCCTGGACACAAAGCCAGCTCCCTCAGAACCAGCCATGAGAGTGAACAGAACCTCTGACACTCCTGTTTATATCTGTCAGCCAGGGCTCCCTGATTCACAGCCCCAATCAGAGATCTCATATTCTATCAGAACCACTTGGCTAACCGTGTTACAATTGCTACACTAACTTTAAAGAACTAACTCATTTACAGTCGAGGTAGACAAACAAATCCAGAGCTCCGCATTATGAAATAAATAGAAATTACTACAATGAATAAAAGCGTTGGTCTGACCAATGTCAGTGGGAAACATAATGGAGAACCAGGCTGAATGTAGAAGGTTCAGAAGGGAATTGAAAATAAACCCAAGGTGGATGGCACAGCGGCTCAGTGGTTAGCACTGCTGCCTCACAGCGCCAGGGACTCGGGTTCGATTCCACCCTCGGGTGACTGTCTGGGTGGAGTTTGCACATTCTCCCCGTGTCTGCGTTGGTTTCCTCCGGGTGCTCCGGTTCCCTCCCACAGTCCAAAGATGTGCAGGTTAGGGTGGATTGACCATGCTAAATTGTCCCATAGTGCCCAGGGATGTGCAGGTTAGGGTGGATTGGCCGTGCTAAATTGTCCCGTAGTGCCCAGGGAAGTGCGGGTTAGGGTGGGTTGGCCGTGCTAAATTGTCCCGTAGTGCCCAGGGATGTGCGGGTTAGGGTGGATTGGCCGTGCTAAATTGTCCCATAGTGCCCAGGGATGTGTGGGTTAGGGTGGATTGGCCGTGCTAAATTGTCCCATAGTGCACAGGGATGTGCAGGTTAGGGTGGATTAGCCATGCTAAATTGTCCCATAGTGTCCAGGGATGTGCAGGTTAGGGTGGATTGGCCATGCTAAATTGTCCCATAGTGCCCAGGGATGTGCAGGTTAGGGTGGATTGGCCGTGCTAAATTGTCCCATAGTGTCCAGGGATGTGCAGGTTAGGGTGGATTAGCCATGCTAAATTGTCCCGTAGTGCCCAGGGATGTGCAGTTTAGGGTGGATTGGCCGTGCTAAATTGTCCCATAGTGTCCAGGGATGTGTGGGTTAGGGTGGATTAGCCATGTGAAATGCAGGGTTACAGGGATAGGGTAGAGAGGGTTGGTCTGGGTGAGATGCTCTTAAGAGGGTCGGTGTGGACTTGATGGGCCAAATGGCCTGCTTCCACACTGTAGGGATTCTAAGAGAGTAGGAGAAGGAACTGGCAGCAAAGATACAGGGGTATCCAAAGCCTTCTATACATTTCAGTGGAAAAAAAGGATGAATTATAGAGTTATTTAAATTTGACAAGGCATCAGGATTGGGTCAGACTAAGGAGAGTGAGAGTAGAAACTGCACAGGCACTGACCATAATCCTTCAGTCTTCCTGAGACTCGGGAGTGGTGCCAAACAAACTGCAACCGCAGGAAGTGCTACACCTGCCCCCATACCTCCTCCCTCACCCCCATCCCAGGCCCCAAGAAGACTTTCCACATCAAGCAGATGTTCACCTGCACATCTGCCAATGTGGTATACTGCATCCGCTGTACCCGGTGTGGCTTCCTCTACATCGGGGAAACCAAGCGGAGACTCGGGG
>NW_025980098.1:4598-5816 GCF_021869965.1 Rhincodon typus | reverse complement strand
CCCATCCCTGCAACATCCCCTTCCCCGCAACATCCCAATCCCCATCCGCTCCCTCCAACATCCCCATCCCTCCTACATCCCCATCCCTCCTAAATCCCCGTCCCCTCCCTCCAACATCCCCCTCCCTCCAACATCCCCATCCCCGCAACATCCCAATCCCCATCCCCACCCCCATTCCCATCCCCTCTCTCCAACATCCCTTCTCCCCCCACTCTCCTCGTTCTCGATCACCCCCTCCCCCTTCCCCGGGGCGGTCGTGTTCTGTTGTGTTGTGTGGGGTGGGGAAGACCGGCCTGTCCCGCCTCCCTCCCATCGCCGACAGCGCCGCCTTCCCGGGAGCGGGACCTGAGCGCAGGAGGGAGGAGGGAGGAGGGAGGAGGAGGGTGGGATGGCGGTGACGGTGAAGGCGAAGGCGGGCGGCTCGGAGCGGCCGGGCTCCGGGCTCTGAGGCCCGGGCCTTGCGGTGACTCTGGAGAGAGCGGGCGAGGCCGGGGCCGAGGCCCGGGCACCATGCTCCGGCAGCTGCTCCACCGGGGCCTCCGGAGCGGTTTCTACCGCCTGGGCTTGTTGATCGGGAACCACCCGGTGTTGTTCGCCTCCGCCCCGGTGTTACTGTCCATCCTGCTGGGGGCCAGCTTCAGCCGTTACCGGCTGCAGGACGACATGGAGTACCTGTTCGCGCCGAGACACAGCCTGGCCAAGATCGAGCGGAGCCTCGTCAACAGCCTCTTCCCCGTCAACCAGAGCAAGCAGCGGCTTTACTCGCACCTCCAGAGCCCGGGGCCTTACGGCCGGCTCCTCATCACCCGCCGCGGCAACCGCAACCGCAACGGCGGCCGGGGCCCCGCACCCGGGGCCGGGAACCTGCTGGAGCCGCAACACATCCAGCTCATCCTGCAGGTCAGAGCGGAGCTGTCATCAAATACCACCCCCCATCATCAAATACCCTCCTTCACCATCAAATACCCCCTTCACCATCAAATACCCACATCATCAAATACCCCCCTTCACCATCAAATACCCACATCATCAAATACCCCCCTTCACCATCAAATACCCCCCTTCACCATCAAATACCCCCACCATCAAATACCCCCTTCACCATCAAATACCCTCCTTCACCATCAAATACCCACATCATCAAATACCCCCCTTCACCATCAAATACCCACATCATCAAATACCCCCCTTCACCATCAAATACCCCCCTTCACCATC
>NW_025980098.1:0-4498 GCF_021869965.1 Rhincodon typus | reverse complement strand
CCCCTTCACCATCAAATACCCCCATCATCAAATACCCCTCTTCACCATCAAATACCTCATCATCAAATACCCCCTTCACCATCAAATACCACCCCCATCATCAAATACCCCCATCATCAAATACCCCCCTCGTCAAATACCCCCATCATCAAATACCCACCTTCACCATCAAATACCCCCATTATCAAATACCCCCTTTCACCATCAAATACCCGCCATCATCAGTGCCCCCTTCACCATCAAATACCCCCATCATCATATACCCCCTTCACCATCAAATACCCACAATCATCAAATGCCCCTTCACCATCAAATACCCCCTTCACCATCAAATACCCCCGTCATCGAATACCCCCTTCACCATCAAATACCCCCATCATCATATACCCCCCTTCACCATCAAATACCCCCACCATCAAATACCCCCCTTCACCATCAAATACCCCCATCATCAAAAACCCACCATCATCAAATACCCCCTTCACCATCAGGTACCCACCATCATCAAATACCCCCATCATCAAATACCCCCTTCACTATCAAATACCTCCCTTCACCATCAGATACCCACAATCATCAAATACCCCCTTCACCATCAAATACCCCCCATCACCATCAAATACCCATTCACCATCAAATACCCCCCTTCACCATCAAACATCCCCTTCACCATCAAATAATCCTCACCATCAAATACCCTCATCATCAAATACTCCCTTCACCATCAAATACTCCCTTCACCATCAAATACTCCCCTCACTATCAAATACCCCGTCATCAAGTATCCCCTTACCATCAAATACCCCCCCCACTATCAAATACCTGTTCACCATCAAATACCCCCCACCATCAAAGAACCCCCTCACCATCAAATACCCCCATACCATCAAATATCCCCCTTTGCCATCAAATACCCCCCACTATCAAATACCCGTTCACCATCAAATACCCCCCATCATCAATTACCTCACCACCACCGTCAGACGGCCACATCATCCAATACCCCCATATCATCAAATACCCCCTTCACCATCAAATGCCCCCATCATCAAATACCCCCCTCACCATCTAATACATCCCTTCACCATCAGATACCCTCATCATCATTTACCACCCCCTCACATCAAATACCCCTATCATCAAATACCAACCCCATATCATCAAATACCACCCCCTCACCATCAAATACGCCTTCTTCATCAAATATCCCCCATCATCCAATACCCCCCATTGTCAGATATCCCCATCATCAAATACCCCACCACCACCATCAGACACCCCAAACCATCAACCTCCCGCCTTCACCATCAAATACCCCTTTCAGCATCAGATATCCCCATCATCAAATACCCTCCTCACTCTCATATACATCCCCTCACCATCAAATACCCCCATCATCAAATACCCCCTTCACCATCAAATACCCCCCTTCACCATCAAATATCCCCCTTACCATCAAATATTCCCCATCACCATCAAATAACCCCTTCACCATCAAATAACCCTCATCATCAAATACCACCCATCATCAAATACCCCCTTCACCATCAAATACCCTCCTCACTATCAAATAGCCCATCATCAAATAACCCCATCACCATCAAATACCCCCCCACCATCAAAGATACCCCTCACTATCAAATACTCCCATACCATCAAATATCCCCCTTCACCATCAAATACCCCCTCACTATCAAATACCCTCTCACTATCAAATACTCGTTCACCATCAAATACCCCCTTCACCATCAGATATCCCTATCATCAAATACCCCCCTCACCATCATATACATCCCCTCACCATCAGATACCCTCATCAAATGCCACCCCCCATCATCAAATACCAACCCCTCATCATCACATACCACCCCCTCACCATCTAATACCCTCCATCATCAAATACCCCCCTCACTATCAAATACCCGTTCACCATCAAATACCCCCACCATCCAACACCCCCCAACCATCAAAGATCCCCCTCACCACAAATACCCCCATACCATCAAATATCCCCCTTCACCATCAAATACTACCAAATACCAGCCTCACCATCAGATACCCCCTTTACCATCAAATACCCCCACCACCATCAAATACACTCCTCACCATCAAATACCCCGTCACCATCAAATAACCCTCATCATCAAATAATCCCCTCACCATCGAATACCCCCCTCATCAACAAATACCCCTTCATCGATAAATATCCTTCACCTTCAAATAACTGTCTTCATCGACAAATATCCCCTCATCAAATATCCTCTCACCATCAAATACCCCCCTCATCAACAAATACCTCTTCACCATCAAATAATTGCCTTCATCAAATACCCCATCAACAAATACCCCTTCACCATCAAATAATTCCTCTCATCAAACACCAGCTCATCCTGCAGGTCAGAGCAGAGCTGTCATCAAGTACCCCCTTCATCAAATACCCCCTTCACCATCAAATATCCCCTTCACCATCAAATACCTCCGTTGCTATCAAATACAACCTTCATCAACAAATACACCCTTTACCATAAAACACCTCCATTACCATGAAATACCGGCTCATAAAATAATCCCTTCATCAAATACCTCTCTTATCCTGCAGTTCAGAGCTGAGCTGTCATCAAATACCCCTTTCACCATTAAATACCCCATGCACCATCAAACAACCCCCTCAGCCTGCAGGTTAGAGCAGAGCCCCTCATCAAACAGCCTCTTTATCATTAAATACCCCAATCATCAAATACCACCTCATTCTGCAGATCAGAGAGGAGTCCCTCCTCAAATATTAGCCACATCTTGCAGGTCAGTGCAGACCCTACCTGTCAGATTCCTTCATAACCATCAAATTCCCCCAAATTATCAAATAACTCCCAAGTAATCAAATACCTCTGTTGTGACAGCTATTCCCTCACTCAGCCCATCATAGAGCTGCTCATCCCATAGACCATAGATCCTCAGGCCTGTTCCGAGGAAGGGTCACCGGACCCAAAACATTAACTCTGCTTTCCTTCACAGAGATGCCAGACCTGCTGAGCTTTTCCAGCAACTTTGTTTCTGTTCCTGATTTACAGCATCCGCAGTTCTTTTAGTTTTTACCTCATACCATTAAATTCACCACATTCCATCAGATGCCCTTTTTCATTCAAATAACTCTTCTTATCATCAGCGAGCCCTAAAACATCAAATAACTCCTAAAAACCGGATATCCACGCACCAAATATTCGTCTGCCACCAAATCCTCCACAAATTCAGATGCGTCCAAATCATCAAACTCTCTCATTCTATCAGATACCCCATCATCTTCATCCTATCAAATACCCCATGTCATGAAATAGTCCCCTCCACATCTTCACTCCCGTATTATCAAATACCAACCTCACTCCATTTCCTGAAACACCGTCTCATCTATTCAGGTACCCACTCATCCCATCAAATGCTACCTTATTGGTTCACATTGTCCTTTATCTAATACCCCTCAACTCACCACTGCCCAACGTATATCTCCCATCCTCTCAAATATCTACTCTTCATCTCAAATACCATCTCATCACTAGTTCTGAGGAAGGGTCACCGGACCCGAAACGTTAACTCTGTTTTCTCCTCCACAGATGCTGCCAGACCTGCTGAGCTTTTCCAGCAACTTTGTTTTTGTACCATCTCATCACTAATCAACTACCTCCTCATCCCATCAGGTATCCTCATCCCATCAAATATCCCCTCAACCTCATCATCAGACATCCTCCACAACATTCTGTACCCACCTTGCCCCCATTAATCACTCCATTGCCCCATCAGATACCCTCTCATCTACTCATAACCCCTCAGTCTCAGGTATTCCATCATATCTGTTACCCATTCGCCTTCAGATATCCCACCACCCAGTCAGATTTCCTCCTCATGCTCTCAGATACCTCCTCTTGTCATCGGATACAACCTTGTTTAATCACTTATCCTGTTAATCCTATCAGATACCCTCTCAGCCATTAGATAACCCCTTCATTATATCAGATATACAATTAGATTGTCGTCATCCCATCAGCTTTCCCCTCACCCCAATCAGACAACCCTTAACCCCTTGACAAGGTAGACAATGGGAGCATGTCTACCCTTGGTGAGAAATCAAGAACTCATAGTCATGACTTTAGGATAACCAGTTGGCCATTTGGGACTATGTTAGGAGAAATATTTTGGCTCAGAGGGCCTTTGGAATTTTCTGGTCCAGGGAGCTGCTTCCATTCAATTGATCAGAGATAAATAGATTTGCTGGATTCAAAAGATAAACGGATAATGCAGGAAGGTGCAGTTGAAGCCTCAAAATAGTCCTGGTTGTGTTAAATGGTGGAACAGACACGAGGGGACAAATGACCCACTCCTCCTACTTCATATGTTCTTAAGATGTAAATGTTCTCATCAGACACCTGCCCTCCTGCTCTCAGTTGCCCATTGGGTACCAACAGATACCCACCTTAAATATTTTGTGATATTATCAATGACCCAACCG
>NW_025980097.1:0-5817 GCF_021869965.1 Rhincodon typus | reverse complement strand
TGCTGTGTTCATCCAGCCCTGCACCTTGTTGTCTCGGATTCTCCAGCATCTGCAGTTCCTACTATCTCTCACCTTCCTGGAGAATATTAGAAGTAGTATTACTAGTATTGCTAGTTTGTACTTATTATATTTTTTGGAGTGAATCTGAGGATTCAGGAATTAAAATGTAGGTCCATTTCAGATGGGAAAGTAATAGACTTGCACCTTCTGGATTATTTGCAAGTATTAAATTCTCAGGTCAGCATATATACATATACCAAGAGAAACTGAAATCTGTATATTACATATTTCTACTCCTCAGTGACACTAACCTTTCTATAGCTGGTCTCAGTCACCTCAACCTACAGAAAAAAATAAGAGTTGCCATAATTCTTATGCCTGATTGTTGTGCAGAGACCTCTATTGGATGTGTCAGCCTTATATAAGACGAGATAGGGAAATATCATTAGTCATATCTATTGTCATGTGTCATATGCCCCTTCTTCACTTACACGTCTGTGCCTTCCCTACATCAGAAACAACCAGGCATGGTCCTGCAGCACAAAATCACATCCAAAGTATTTCTCTCGAATAAGTCACTATTCTCAGAAGGTGCCTGAAATAAACCGACAATGGAACAGGTAAGGGTCAGGGTAACAGGGTGCTGATAATATCACTGGACTAGTAATCCAGAACCTTTGGATATTGTTCTGGGGACATGGCTTCCAGTCTTAAACAGTGACCATTTAACTAGTACTGATTATCATCTTGCTCATTCACATCCTTTACAGAAGACAATCTGCAATCCTACATGTGACTTCAGACCCACAGTAAATGCAGTTGACTCTTGGGCACCATCTAGGATATGAGGGATGGACAATAAATACTGACCCAGTCAGCAATGCCCCCATCCCATGAATGAATTTCTTTTTAAAAAAGGGCAGTGTGTCTTTCTGCATTTGCTTGCAAACCAAACAATGGTGAAGAGACAAACTCAGACTAAACCATAAATCAGCTAAACAAATAATGGAAATAAAGTGATTTCAGGACAGTAAGCTGATGCAAAGGATCTAGATGTCCAGAAAAAGTCCTGCTACACTTGCAGTTTATAACTTCCTTTAGACTCTACAAATAGTCTACTCCCAATTATTGTCTATATTGAAATTTAAAATGTTGCAGAGGCTATCCAGGGAATTTACTTTCCCTGCACAGCCTCACCTCCACAGTGTAACTGCTCCTTTCTAACTCTTAGTATTGCGGGTAGGTAGGATGAATACAGCTAGAACACACCGCATAGCAACATTTAAAACATCCATGACCTAGACTATAAGTCCTGCTGTCTAAAAAGGCCTCAAAAGAAGCAATTGTTGAACAATTAAAATGGGAAAGTGAAATTTCAAAACCACCTAAGAGCTTTGTGTCTAAGACCAGCATGGACTGCTCCATCCTAATTAACTTTCAGACGGTGGGTGAATCACCTTCCTGAATTGCTGCTGTCCATGTTGTGCAAGCCCTTTCACATCATGTTTAAGCAGGGAAGTACAGGACCCAACGGCAATGAAGCAATAGCAATATATTTGAGTCTATATATGGTGCAAGAGTTGGGGAGAAACTTGCAGGTGGTTGTTTTCTCTTCACCTGCTGCTTTTGTGCTTCAAAACAATTATAACTATCGTTACAAAGGACTTCATATATTCACAATATACAATATTCTTTGGCAACTCTGGATATGCTTTTTTGAAGCTCAGCTGGTGTTTTACCGTATTTGTGAAACACTTCTGTTTCAACATAATCTCATGTGTTCAAAGCTGAAATAAGCTTTCATTGCAAAATCCTGAGATAAGAACAACTACCGTGAGACCCTGGACCAGTCTATTTTGCCCTCATTAGTATTTCCACTTCCACAGTTGCCAAGAGCACAGCTTCTGTTTATTACTCAAGAGAACTGAAGAGAGTCAAGTTAATTTCTCCCATTTTTTAATGTTGGTTCACACTTGTGCTCATTCATTCATCTGACTGTTTGCTGCCTTGCATTGCTTGAATCTTTCTTCCTGAAATTTAAAAATGTACCACTTATAGTATTTATAAATAACTTTTTTAATCCAATAAATACAATGCATTGGACCTGTAATTTTTTAACACTAAGAAAATTCCCCAAATGTTTTATATTGTAGCTTTAAAAACTGCATCTTTCACACAGAAATAAACAAATAATGGAAATAAAGTGATTTCAGGACAGTAAGCTGATGCAAAGGATTTAGATGTCCAGAAAAAGTCCTGCTACACTTGCAGTTTATAACTTCCTTTAGACTCTACAAATAGTCTACTCCCAATTATTGTCTATATTGAAATTTAAAATGTTGCAGAGGCTAGTAATTGCCAGTAATTAGCATCCGATATTAGAGCCATTCACTTAACAACGAAAGCTCTAATCCCCGTATACTGTAGCAAAACTTTTGCATTTGACTGGAATGCTAACCAATTACAATTTTGTTCACATAATTTGCTCTGTTCTCTGAATGGGGCTCATTAACAGAATTATGGATCAATTCAACATGGACTGAATTTTTTTAAGCATGTTTAGTAGTTCATGAACACCTATTTGCCACACGTTAATATCAGCACAAGCAAAATGAGTTTACATTAATGAGTGACAAGCTATTTCTTTGTTTCCAGCATATAAGCAAAATGGAAGCTATTGCACTCCCTGACCCCCAATATCAAAAATGGATGCTTGATGAATACTATCAGATCATGTATTATTAATAGCACTCCAGTATCAGCCAGAACTACTATGCAGTAAACAATTCCCACAACACACTGATTTCAGAATGTGTGCAACAACAATTCTCAAATTACCAATTTAAAAACATCCCCATTTTCTGGCCTTAGCATTATCCTACAGGATACTAGCCTACGGTGCTTAATCTGTTTGTCTGAAAGACCTATTAGTTTACCAGAATTGTCAACCCATTTGCTTTCAATAGCTTAATACAGCTGTTAAATTATTGTAGAAAGAACTAAATTAGTTAAAAGTTGTGTCATATCCCATGATGTGTTTTCAGTCTTTATGAATAAGGGTAAAATCAAACACATGGGCACATAGTAAGTAATCTAGTTTCTAATTATCTTCCCTTTTTTCTTGTACAAGTAACAACATGATGATGAACAATCGTATCGTCAATGAAGATTATTTAAAAACAATTAGAAATGCAGTGCTACATTCATCAGATGTTTGAGTCTGCCAATGTAAAAAAAATTGGTTTAAATGTAGAAATCCTATAAGGCTAATTTTGGTGCAACACTGCATTTCAAATACAATCATGAGAAAATCTGAACGACAGCGAAAATAGTTTCATCAGCTTTCACGATCATTCAAGCTTGTGAGATACATCTCATTCTTTTGCTACATTGTGATAGAATTCAAGTTCCTCCCACATCAATCCTGCTGAGCTCATAGTCTGAGAGACATGAACCTGAACTAAAATGAGCAATTCTAAGTCAACATCAGCACAAGGAGGAGGTCGTCACTTCCTGGGAAATGACGAGCTGAGTAAAAGCACCAAAACAGGGAGTAGAATAAAGACCTTTTTCATTGAAAAGGGAAAGATTTAGTGTTCAAGTTATCCATTACAGGCTCTTGTAGGTTTAATTTCAATGAGACAGTGGTCTTTGCAAGTCACAATGACAGCCCTAAAACATATCAGGAGGATTCGACATCAGTAAAATATTATATCCCTTTCTAGCAAAAGAGAAATTAACCTGAAGAAATTGGAATGGCAGAAAGTGTACGTTTCAAAGAAAAATAAAATAAATTTTATTGAAATAATGATAAATTACTGTGTAATTTACTGCATAAAGAAGACAAAGACATCAGTAACAGCATGACACTTTCAAGTGAATATATGTTAATACACCAGTATGTTAAAAGTAAGTGATAAGTATACCACTGCCCAGTAATGAAACCTACGGTTCTCATTGAGCAGTCTGGCTTCAGAATCAATCTCAATTCTCACTGAAACCCAGTTAATCTCAGATTTTAAAACAATTATTGATTAGACGGCCATGTGGAATGCCAAAATAATCAACTGGGAGGTATGGACAGTAATAATCACTCCAAATGTCAAGGACAGTCACAGATTTTGGGTACAGTACGTCACTAAACTGTGTGATTCCAAATCCAAACATGCCAGTTTCAGAACCTCAGAATGTGTTTAAAGACTAACTGTTCAAGGGTATCCATCAGAGAAGGAAACCACGATCTTTGTACAGTCTGTCTTTCCAATCCCACACCAACATGTTTGATCTTAACAGCCCTTATTAAATGACTTTATAAGCTACAGTTAATCAACTACTCCCACCATCACCACCACCTCTGGGCAACATGGACGAGCAGTAAATGATAACTGTGACAGTGGTACTAAATGCCAAGAGTAATATGAAGTAGCGCTGACCCTTTCAAATTAATCTAACTGTAGAGATGGTAACAGTGTGGAGAGATTAACTCAAGTATTCAGATTTTTCATAAATATAAAGTGGACACAAAATCTGTTCATGACAGAATGTTAAAAAAAACACTCCTCTTTTGACCAGAAAGTTCTCACATTGTAAAAAACCATGATTCCAAATACACCACCAAGCTTCACATTTTTGAATTTTTTTTGCAAATCACTGTGACAAAAATAAAACAGGTGAGTGGCCAATACAAACATTTCATTATGGAGTCCTGAAATATTGGTGAGAAAGTTGCATACTGTCAAAGCTTCTACCAACTATTATCCAAATCCGTCTGACTGTATCATTAAACAAAGTATTAGTTAATCTGGACTATTCATCTCTGTATGAACTTGTATTGCCGGGCTGCTGCTCTTGCTATGGTTTATAACATGCAATTCTTCAGGATGACTCAAAATGAATGATTAAAGCACTGCACCTAAATATGCATCTTTCTCTCAAATCTATATTAAGCTGGCATGCTATTTATTTTTTGAATGTGAAAAAGTAACAAAGCTATAGCTTTAGCCTTGCATCCTTAAATAATAAACATGCTGATTAAATACAATTTTATCAAAACTCAAATTGATGTTTCTAACATGAAGTAAGAGAGAATGTTTAACACTTTAGAAAATAGCTTTATGTTTGCAAATTGAAAAAACAAAATTGAAAGGAAATGTTTTCAATTCTTTTTCCATTTATGCTTATTGTGGATTTTCTGACAGTACACAGCAGCCTTGGCCAATCTTTCGACAGAACTTCACAAATGCCATTGTAGATATTCAAATGCGACCCATGAGTGACCCTTTCTTCTCATTTCCTTACCATTCTCAAGGATAAGTCTCTGTCTCTGACTGCACATTTCCCCAGAACAGCACAATGGGCAACAGACTATAGCTGCTGAAGAATTACAAAAAGGCATTAGTAGAGCAAAATTCACGGTCATACCACCCTTGCTACATAACCCATGTAAGTGAAAGATAAAATAGAGTGCATCAGGAAAATAGGATCATCAGTACAGATAAATGTGATGCCAATTTTATAAAACAAATCTGCTGCTTTATTCTGGTTTTAAGTAGTGCAGTACAAATTATGCCTGACTTAGGGATCTCAGTAGTGCGTGGAAAATCTATAACAGGAACATGAGAGTTTTAATCTAAACAGCCTCAGGTTAAGAGAAAAGGTTCCATAGTGTACCTGCCTGCTGTTCTTTCCTCCAGCAAGGCATCTCTATCATAAACAGATACCTGGAATAAATACAGATAACAAGGTGTAGAGCTGGATGAACACAGCAGGCCAAGCAGCATCAGAGGAGCAGGAAGGCTGATGTTTCGGGCCTGGACC
>NW_025980096.1:0-5817 GCF_021869965.1 Rhincodon typus | reverse complement strand
CTATCCTCTCCTCTATCCATCTTCTATCCGCCTCCCACTCTCTCCCTATTTATTTCAGAACCCCCTTCCCCTTCCCCTTTTCTGATGAAGGGTCTAGGCCCGAAACGTCAGCCTCTCTGCTCCTATGATGCTACTTGGCTTGCTGTGTTCATCCAGTCCTGCACCTTGTTGTCTCGAGTAACAAATGCTGATTGCTGCGTTGAGACACGCAACATGATCGTGAACTTTTCTTAAAGCTCGAGCTACTCAGGAGGTTCCGTGTATAAAGGATCCTTTTCTTTTACATGACAGACTCCAAGAAAGCTGCAGGTGATGAAAATAAAGTGCAGAAAACTTTTTGTGAAAAAAATCTTTGTCACCTAATTATAAGATGTTTTGATATTTTGTCTATTTGTCATTCTGCAAGGTATTTCATTGTTTTTAACATGTTTTGTGTTTATACTTCTGTAAAATGTAACCCATCATGATAATGTGTAATAATGTGTGTCTGACTAAATTTTAATGCATTCTTTGGCACTCAAAAAAAAAGTGACTTGCAGTGAATATGATATGTTTGAATATTCTCTCTTTAAGGAGCTGAGGTACAGACCACCATGCACAGACAAAGCATTAGTTATCTTTTCATTTGTCTTCAAGCTTTCCTTTCTCTTGGGCTAAGCATTTTTCCTTGTGGTTTAACCATGTTTGGAGTTTTAATACAGGCATTTCCAAAGTTGATGTAGTAATGTTTTTTAAAAATATACTTTATTTTCCCCTGCGTGTGGTATACGTGGATTTTACGTGTGTATAATGTTTGTGTCCTTTGACATTATGAGCAGAATTTTTTCAGTGTCTGAAAAAAACGTGCTGTTGCAAGAAACTTGGGAGAATAATGGGGGATTTTCGACATCAAGAAGAAAAAGTCTCATTTTCCCCTTAAGGTTGGAAACATAGCAACAGGAGTAGGCCTTTGAATCTATCGAGTTTGCTCTGCTATTTAGGGTTAGGGTTAAGATAATCAAAAACTTAAATACCATTTACCCACAGTATCTCCATAATTTTTTTACGCCATTAGTATTCTGAAATCTATCAATCTCTACTTGAAACATATCTGAAATGGTGAGCTTCCAAAGCTGTTTGGGGAAGAGCATTCCAACTCTAAATATAGGCTACTCCTTGACCCCATTTTATCAACACTGCTAGTAACATCTGAATAAAACTACAACAGGTTTATCAAACATGATTTACTATTCCCAAATCCAGGCTAACTATGCCCAATCAAATCCTTATTATTTTATTGAGTTACCACATCCTTTGGAATAAATTCTGGTATTTTCCCCACCATTGTTGTAAGGCTAATATGTCTATAGCTCCCTCTTCTGTCTGTCACTCTCTTCTTAAATAGTAGGGTACCATTTGCTAGCTTTCAATCTTCAGGTATTATTCCAGAATCTATAGAATTTTGGAAGATGATCACCAATGTATGACTTATCTCTGTAGGTACCTCTTTGGGATGGAGAATATCAGGTCCTGGGAATTTATGAATTTTCAGCCCCATTAATTTTCCCAATACAACTTTCTTGCAGTTGTTAATTTCCTTTAACTCCTCATTCTCTGTGGTTACTTGGATCTCTAATTCTGCCAGACTTTTTGTATTAAGAACCCATGGTGTTGGGGATAGTATATGGGAAAGAATAGAAGTTTGGCTAAGGAATAAAACACAGAGAGTTGGAATAAAGGGGGGGTTGAATTTTCAAGATGGAAATCTGGAACTGGAGTACTTCACGATCAATATTGGGGCCACAATTATTTATAACATATATTTATGACTCACATGAGGGAAGTAAGTGTACTATATCCAAGGTTGTGAACAACAAAAAAATCAGTGGGAAGGCAAGTGGTGAGTCTACAGAAATATATAGACAGGTTCGGTGAATGGGCAAAAACTTGGCAGGTGTATTATATTGTAGGAAAATGTGAGGAAAGGGTCCTCATGCATGAATCGCAAATAGCTAACAATCAAATTCAACAAATAGTAGGGAAGGGAAATGGGATGTTGGCCTATTCTTTGAAGAGAATGGATATAATAATAAGAAAGCATTGTTAAAGCTGTACATTATTCTGGTTAGACCACACTAGAATACTGTGAAAAGTTTTAGTTCCTTTATCAAAAGAAAGATATAGTGGCTTTGGAGGCAGTCCAGAGAGGTTCACTAGCTTGATCCTGGGTGTGGAGAGATTTTCTTGTGAGCAAAGGCTGAGTAGATTAAACTTGTACCCATTGGAATTTCAAATCATTATAGGTGACCTTATCAAGCAAAATCTTCTGAAGAGGCTTCAGAGGCTATTTGCTGCAAGCTTGTTTCCCTTTGTGGTAGAGCCTAGGGCCAAGCGCATAATCTCAGAATAAGAGATGTTGAGGATTTCCATCTCTCAGAATCTGGGAATTCTTCACTGCAGAGGCCCATTGATGCTGAGCCATTAGCACCATTCCATCTACCACTCTGACATTCCACACACAGTGATTGGCGCCAGCACACCGATCAAGGCATTGACTTCCAGTCCCAGAAGTCAGTGCCATGCACAGACCTCAGAGACCTGTGCAGTCGGTAAGAAAATTAGAGGGAGAAACTGGTCATTAGGAGTATTCAAGGCTGAGATAGGCAGTTTTTAAAAATCTGTCAGGAAATCAAGGGGCATGATTAAAAGGTGGGAAAGTGGAGCTAAAGATGATCAGATTGGTCATGATCTCATTGAATGGCTGAGCAGGATCCTAGCCTCAAAATGGCTTACTTTGCTCTTGCGACGTTGAAACCACCACCACCTCCAAGCTACACCCCATCAAAACATGGTAATATATCACTGTTACTTCAGTGTTCCTGGCTTAAAATCCTAGATATCCCTCCCAAATAGCATTACGGTTCTACTTGGAGTGAATGGACATAGTTCAAGAAGGCAGCCTCTCAAGGGCAGCTAGGGATGGGAAATAAGTGCTGGCCCAGATAGCAAATCCTTCATCTCATGAGTAAATAAAAATAAAATTATGATCTTATGGACTGTGTGGTTTCACTTAATGTTCTCACAGTTCTGCTGAAAGCAAAACAACCATGGCAGAGGTCAAACCAGCAGGTCTTCCTACAATCCTACCACTGCAAATGTAGCATCACTGCAGACAACAGAGACAACTGCTGCAACAGTAGCAACTGCTACTAGTTACTGCACAGCCCCCAGAAGGCTGGGCAGCAGGACAAGAACAGCCACAGAAAAGGAGAACTTTTATGTGAAACAGCATCCACAGGTTTAGGTGCAGGGATCTGTAAACAATTGGGAACCAGTGCAGTAGATAAGTAAGGATATCCTGGGCCATTGCATGCCTCCTACTGGACAAGGACTTGTGTTCACAAGAATTATGTGGTAATACCATCGCTGTCCTAAACCTAACATCTGACCTTAATTTCTTTGCCAGCAGATCATTCCAGAGAACTATTGGAGACCTCTGTGGCATTTCACAGCCCTTAACTCATAATGCATCCTGAATATCACTTTGCTCTCTGTCCAAAAGCCCACTGATTCATCTCTTTCCTCCTTGAAAAGGAGAAACAAGCAACTAGTGCATTAGGATTCCCAACCACTGCTGGTTTCCTGAATGGAGGGAGAAATTAATTTCACCCTCATGGCAATCAGAGCGTCCTATCCTGTACCAGCAAGTTTCATGAGCAGAAAAGAATTCTACAATCTTAATGTTCAGATCATTTGAGACCACCCACCAGCTATTGCTGGTCTGCGCTCAATATCCAGGGATCTTCTATGGTTTGTAAATCCTGGACCACTCACAAGTGCCAGCCCTTTCAAAGCCCTGTGATAATGTAAGAATGGTCCATGGGTGACATGCAGCTTTCACTTTCACAATTCAATTCAAATCGAATTAACTAGAAAATGAAAGCGACAGTTTCCAAGGCTTTCTTGAGTGAAAGATAAATTTTATTACTGACTAACCCTGAGAAAAGAAATGATAAAACATCCGACACCAATCATTGGCACAAACATGAGTAATGAGCTGAAAGGCGGGCTCTGCCACAGACAGGGAGAGTAATGATAAAAAAAAATTCTTAGAGTCCTGGAGGTATTTCATTCTTGACTAGAGACCACGTTGTTTAAATTATTGACTTTTATCGTGAGTAATAAAGAATTCTGATTTTTGAGTCCTTGGTGAATGGTTCGTTTCCCAATTTGCCTTTTTATCACCAGGTGCTGTCCTCCAAGAGGATGAAAGACAGAGAGACAGAGACAGAGAGAGAGAGTTCCCACTCTTGTCACAAATTCATTTCTCATTCTCTCTGCTCTGCAACTCAAAACCAGCTGTTGAAATATAGTTCAATGGATTCCATGGCGTAGATCCCTCATTTTTTGAAGCTGGCTATCTGTCAGTGAACTTTTCATCCCCCAAATCAACATACAAGTTTCATAGAAACAAAAGTGGAGAATGTTGGCTCAGTTGGCTGGTTTAAATGATTTTTTGATAGCAATGGTAATTTCAATGCAGATAGTTTTGTTTTTCCACAAGGGTTTCCCAAAGCTTGCCTCTATATTTGGTCAACTACAGAACTTTTATGTCCATGTTTTTTATTCCTATTTAAAAACTATTTTAATATATGAAAGGTATCAAATGTAACATTTGGATTGTGTACATTAGGATTTAATAGTCCATATTTGCCACTATTGGGATAACTGCTGGGTTACGTAGTGCATAAGACATAGAACTATACAGCCCATGATGTTGTACCGAACATGACACCAAATTAAACTAATTCCTTCTTCCATATCCCTCCATTCCTTGCATTTTCATGTGCTTATCTAGAAGTCTCTTAAACGCCCCTATTGTATCTGCCTCCACCATCACCCTTAACAGCGCGTTCCACACTCCTACCACTCTCTGTGTAAAAAACTTGGTTTCAGGTTGTTCCCAATTCTCTAATTGAAAGGATGAGCTTCTTATTGGGAAATTATTTGGCTGGAAATGAGATACTGCTATCTTTGGAGTTTTCAGGACAGCCTGCCAAGGCTGCTGAAACTGAAGTTTTGCAGGGAAATTTGATTAATTGCAAAAGACAGTTACTGTGTTTAAACCTGATGTTATTTTGACATTCTTATAACTGGTATGTTTGAAGAGTAAAAATCAACTGGTTGGTTTAAGAAGAACATTTGCGCAACAGACTATGGAGGAAAAGTTAACGTCTGTTGGAGAAATTTTAAAACAGCCTGAATTAAAAACATGAAGAAAACATATTTGAGATGTAGCAATCCCAATAGAGACACAGCTCTCAGTTAATAATAAGGCAAAGGAGCAAAGTGTTTTGTTGGAAAGGAACTTCACAAGATGGAATTGGAAACATTTAGCATTACAAAATTGACAAAATTGAATTCAGTGGAATGCACAGAAACAGGAGGAGATCAGGAACATTCTGTGAACTGAATGAAATCTCTTGGATGAACGTACTCTCAATGAAATTTTTACAGCAGCTAATGAGGACTTTCCTCAGCAGAAACATGATGCTGCATTTAAACTGAAGAGGAGAATTAGATTGTCTTTCATAACAATTTGGATGTTGGGTTGGCTAACATCCTTTTTCAGATGTTTCTACATTAAAAAGCCTGCAGACAGGGAAGTAACCTAAGACCAAGAGTTGAAATCTGTGCAAACTGATTCAGCAGAAAAAATCTAAACCTTTTAGAGCCACGACAAATGTTATTTGAGGGCACAGGCTTTCTCCAAAAAACACAAAAACAAGGATAACAAATTTAGGCAAAAGGATGTGTAAAAACTGGAAGAGTATACAG
>NW_025980095.1:0-5818 GCF_021869965.1 Rhincodon typus | reverse complement strand
TCATCACAGAACAAAATAAATGTTGGCTGACTCCCCATGTCTGTATACATGTCAATGTATTAGTGCGTATATCTGTGCTTCTGTAGTAGTGTCTGCGTATCTATGACTGTGTGTGTATTTACAAGTCTGTGTCTGTGTGTGTGTCTGTGGGCGCGGCGGCTCTGGCTGTCTCTGCGGTGTTTAATGTGATGCAATGTCCCTCTCTGCTGGCCTCCACACCATACTGCACCGAGGGCGGCGGAGGGTGAAAACCATTAGGGATTCAGTCTGCGACGGAGAGCGGGAGGGCAGTAGGTCAGAGCACCATCCAAACTGACAGCACCATCAACACAGCTACACACACACACACACACACACACACATACACACATAGACGCGTACACGCACGCACACACATACACATGCAAAGCTGGTGTCGGGAGGATTGCATTTGGACTGGGCCCTTCAGGGTGGAAAAAGCTCACGTAGAGAAATGTCTGCGCTCTGTGCAATTTGGAAGTGAACTGTCTTTGGGCCTTCTTCATGGCACAGCATGTACTCATTAAAGCGTATTTCCACTGCAATTGTATCCAAACTACTCTGAGTGAACCATTTTGTAAGGACATGAATTGAATTTTATTCCATGCTCTTCAGCTTGCAATGTTTTGTGGTGTACTCTTACAAATTATAAGTGACAAAAGATTGAAAAGTCCTAAAACAGACCCAATGGTTATGGTAATTTCTCAGGAACAATGTCGCTAGGTATCAGACTAAACTGCTCTGTGTCTCCAAAAACATTATTTGAAGAACCAAAAGGCCGTGCAATATATGAGATTTATGGTGTTTGATGTTGTCTCCAAAAATAAACAGCCAATTGCGAGGTGGTGTGGAGAGACTAACAGAGGTCAACAAAAAAAAAAGAAAGGAGGGAGAAGATTAAATATGAGGGTAAGCTAGCCAGTAATATAAAGGAGGACTGTAGGAGTTTCTTTACATATAAAAAGGGCAAAACAGAGGCAAAGGTGGCCATTGAATCGCTGGAAAATGATGCTGGAGGGATAGTAGTTGGTAACAAGGAAATGGCTGAGGAACTGAATAATTACTTTTCACAGTGGAAGACACGAATAATATCCCAGAAATTCGAGAGAGTCAGGTGGCAGAGCTGAGTATGGTGGCCATCACCAAGCAGAAGGTGCGAGTAAAACTGAATGTCCTGATGGTGGATAAATCATCAGAACCAGATGGACTACACCACAGAGTTCTTAAAAATATAGTTGAAGAGATAGTGGAGGCGTTAGTGGTGATCTTCAGGGGTCGCCAGAGTCAAGGAGGGTTGCAGAGGACTGGAAAATCGCTAAAGTGGCACCCCTGTTTAAAAAGGGAGCAAGGCAAAACACTGAAAATTACAGGCCGATTTGCCTACCCTCAGTTGTGGGTAAGATTTCAGAATTCATTGTGAAGGATGAGATTTCTGAATAATTGGAAGTGCATGATAAAATAGGGCAAAGTCAGCATGGCTTCATCAAGGGGAGGTCATACCAGACAAATCTACTAGAAGTCTTTGAGGAAATAATGAGCAGGTTAGACCAAGGGGAGCCAATAGATGTTATTTACCTGGACTTCAAGAAGGCCTTTGACAAGGTGCTGCACAGGAGGCTGCTGAGTAAGATAAGGGCCCATGGTGTTAGAGGCAAGGTGCTAGCATGGATAGAAGATTGGCTCTTGGCAGAAAGCAGAGATTGTCGTTAAAATAGTCTTTCTCAGGATGGCAGCCGGTGACAAGTGGTGTTCTTCAAGGGTCAGTGTTGAGACCACAACTTTTCACTTTGTACATTAATGATCTAGATAAAGGAACTGAATATATTCCATCTAGATTTGCTGATGATACAAAGCTAGATAGAGTGACAGGTAGTATTGAGGATGTAGGCAGGCTGCAGAAGGATTCAGATGGGTTAGGAGAGTGTGCAAAGAAGTGGTAGAAGGATTACCATGTTTAAATTGTGAGGTCATGCACTTTGGTAAGAATAATAGAGGTATGGGCTATTTTCTAAATGGGGAGAATATTCAGAAGTCTGAAGTGCAAAGAGATTTGGGAATTCTAGTCCAGGATACTCTCAAGTTCAACTTATAGGTTGAGTCAGTCGTTAGGAAGGCAAATGCAACTTTGGCATTTATTTTGAGAGGACTTGAATATAAAAGCAGGGATGTACTTCTGAGGTTCTATAAGGCTCTGGTCAGGCCACATTTGGAGTATTGTGCGCAGTTTTGTGCCCCATATCTCAGTAAAAATGTCCTGGCCCTGGAGCGGGTTCAGAGGAGGATCACAAGAATGGTCCCACGAATGAGAAGCTTAATGTATGAGGAATTTTTGAGGACTCTGGACCTATACTCGATAGAGCTTAGAAGGATGAGGGGGGGATCTAATTGAAACTTACAGAATAATGACTGTCATGGACAGTGTGGATGTTGGGAAGATGTTTTCATTGATAGGAGGGACTAGGGCCCGAGGTCACAGCCTTAGTGTAAAGGGAAGACCTTTTAGAACAGAGATAAGGAGAAACTTCTTTAGCCAGGGAGTGGTGAATCTATGGAATTCACTGCCACATCAGGCTGTGGAGACCAGGTCATTGAATACATTTAAGACAGAGATAGATAGATTCTTGATTGTCAAGAGGATCAAGGGTTACGGGGAGAAAGCAGGATAATGGGGTTGAGAAATTTATCAGCCATGATTAAATGGTGGAGCAAATTAGATGGGCTGAATAGCCTAACTTCTGCTGTTATGTCTTAAGGTTTTATGGTCTTAAACTAAGTCATACTCACAGGTCTACAGTTCCCTGATTTCTCCTTACAATCTTTCTTGAACAAAGGTACAACATTAGCCAACCTGCAGTCATTAGGCACTTCACCAGCAGTTATAGAAGATGCAAATACTTCTGCAAGGCTTCTTGTAATTTCCTCCCTTATTTCCCACAACATTCTGGGATACATTAGATCAGGTCCCGGAGATATATCCACCTTTATATTATTTCAGACCTCCCAATTGTCCTCTTCTGTAATATGAACTGTTTTTAAAACATCAAAGTTTATTTCTCTAAATACTCTCGATTCCATTTCTTTCCCCATTGTAAAAACTCGTGCATCATATTCATCTAGTATTTCTCCCATCTCCTGGGTTTCAACATAAAGACGATCTCCTTGATGTTTAAAAGGCCAAAACCTCTCTCTAGTTACCCTCTTGCTGTTAATGTATTTTTAGAATCTCTTTGGGTTATCCTTAACCAGCATCACATATTTCTCCAACTTCATTCGCTCTGATTTCTTGACTGACCAACTGCTCATGCATGGTCCTCCAGGCCTGCCCCTGTTCCTGTTGGTGACATGTCACCTTGAATCACCTGGGCCACATTGTGATCGTTTTGATTTGATTTACTATTGTCACGTTAACCTGGGTACAGTGAAAAGTTTTGTTTTGTGTGCAATACAGGCAGATAATACTATATAGTGTTCATACAGTGATAGAACCAGGTGAGCAGTACAGTGTTACTGCTGCAGAGAAGGTGCACAGAAAGCAATACCAACATTAGACTTGAAATTTAAGAGGTTCTTTCATCAGTCTGACAACAGCCAGGAAGAAGCTGGTCTTGAACACGTTGGTACTTGTCTTTATGCTTTTGTATCTTCTCAAGTGATTGGAAGAGGTTATAACCCGGATGGGAAGGGCCTTTGCAGGTATTGGCTGCCGTTCTGAGGCAGCGAGAAGTGCAGATGGAGTCAATGGATAGAAGTCAATTGGCTTGCGTGATGGACTGGGCTATGTTCACAACTTTCTGTAGTTTCTTAAGGTCCTGGGCAGAGCAGTTGTTATACCAAGCCGTGATGCATCCGGATAGAATACTTTCTATGTTGCATCTGTAAAAGTTGGTAAGAGACATGTCGAATTTCCTTAGCTTCCTGAGGAAATAAATGCGTTATTGTGCCTTCTTGACTGTCACATCAACATGAGTGGTTCAGGACAAATTGTTGGTGATCATCACTGCCAGGTACATGACACTCTTGACCATATGCACCTTTGCTCCATTGCTGCAGAAAGGAACATGCCCTCTACGTTGCTTCCTGAAGTTAATGACCAGATCTTTCATTTTGCTGACATTGAGAGAGATTGTTATTTTAATATCATGCCACTGATCATTCTCTCGTTCTTGTAATCTATCTCGTCATTGTTTGATATTAGGCCTACAATGGTGCTGTCATTTGTGATCCTGCAGTTGGAGTGAGAAAAAAAATGGCCACACAGTCATGAACGTACAGGGAGTGCAGTAAGGGGCTGAGTATGCAGCATTGCAGGGCGTCGGTGTTGAGCATTGTCAATGAGGGAGTGCTATTGCCTATCTTCACTGGTTGCAGTCTATGGGTCAGGAAGTTGAGAATCCAGTTGCAGAGGGCAGAGCAGAGACCTAGGCCCTGAAGTTTGGAGATTAGTTTTGTTGGAATGATAGTGTTGAAAGTGGAGCTGTAGACAATATGTAGAAGCCTAACACAGGTATCCTTTTTGTCCGGGTGTTCCAGGGCTGGGTGTAAGACTAAGGAGATGGCGTACGCTGTGAACCTTTTGCAATGTTGGGAAAATTGCAAGGGATCAAGGCTGTCTGGGAGTTTAGAGTTGATATGAGCCATGAATAAACCCTCGAAGCACTTCATAATTGTGGAGGTCAGAGCCGCTAGTTGGTACTCATTGAGGCACGTTGCATGAGTTTTCTTTGGTACCGGGATGATGGTTGTCTTCTTGAAGCAAGTGGAGACTTCAGATTGCAGTAAGGACTGGACCGCTCAGGATCTCAGTGCATGTTCAGGGATGCAAATGGGCCATTCACTTTCCGTGGGTTCACTCTAAAACAGGCCGATCTGATGTCACTGGGGTGAATGAGGGAAGAGGTTCCTCCATGGCTGTCGAGGCAGGTGACAATATTTCGCTGACACACTGTTTGAACCAAGCATAAAAATGCATTGTGCGCATCAGGGAAGGATATATTTTTGATGGCTGTTCTATTCTGCTTCAGTTTATGGCCTGTTCTTTTGCATAGGCCTTGCCACAAATGGCAGATGCTCGTGTGGTTAGTTTGGATCTCTGTTATTGCTTCTTGGCATCTCTACTGCCCTTATGGAGGTTGTATCTGGATTGTCCGACTTGAACATGAGACACCTGGTCTTCATTAGGCAATGGATTTCCCGGTTTATCCATGGTTTCCATTGGGGAACATGTGGATTGACTTCTTTGGTGAGCAGGCCTCTCGGCACTTGCTAATGAAGCCTATGATGCTAGTGGCTGCTGAATTCTTGAATATGGACGAGTCCACCGATTCCAAGCAGTCATACAGAAATTCTTCTGCTGTTTCAGGTCAGCTCTGTGCTATTTTCTATACTGGGTGTTCACGTTTCAACTTCTGCTTGTGAGGAGTAACACAGTGTTGTGATCTGATTCTGCAAAGTGCAGATGGGATATGGATTAGTAGGCATCTTTGATGGTTGTGTAGCAATGCTCAAGGATGTTCGGTCCCTGGTGAGACAGGAGACTTTGTTGATGCTACTTTGGTAGCTCCCTCTTGAAATTGGCCTGATTGAAGTTTCCGGATATGATGAATAAGGCCTCGGGGTATTTCATTTCATGTCCATTTGTAGCGGCATATATTTTGTCAAGAGAACTCTGCACTTCAGCGTGGGGTGGTATGTAGACTGCTGCCAGGATGCTAGAGGTGAACTCGTGTGGTAGGTAGTAGGGACAGCAGTCTGTAGTTTCTTAAGTGTTGATTAGGAGGCAGATCCCACCGCCCCTTGCCTT
>NW_025980094.1:0-5818 GCF_021869965.1 Rhincodon typus | reverse complement strand
ACCGCATCCCAAAACCAGTCCAGCTCGTCCCTGCCTCCCTAACCTGTTCTTCCTCCCACCTATCCCCTCCTCCCACCTCAAGCCGCACCTCCATCTCCTACCGACCAACCTCATCCCGCCCCCTTGACCTGTCCGTCCTCCCTGGACTGACCTATCCCCTTCCTAACTCCCTACCTGCACTCACCTTTCCTGGCCCCATCCCCGCCTCTTCGACCTGTTTGTTTCTTCTCCACCTATCCTCTCCTCCATCCCTCTTCTATCCGCCTCCCACTCTCTCCCTATTTATTTCAAAACCCCCTTCCCCTCCCCCTTTTCTGATGAAGGGTCTAGGCCCGAAACGTCAGCCTCTCTGCTCCTATGATGCTGCTTGGCCTGCTGTGTTCATCCAGCCTTGCACCTTGTTGTCACAGAATATGTACTGTTCAATGTGATTTCACAATTGGACTGCACTTCCTCAACAATTGTGAGCGTGCTAATGCGTATAATAGCAACTCAGTTGAGGTAATTAGTTGAGCTATTACATGACTTGTGAATGTTTGTTGAAGTGACATGCATTTATTTAAAGGGACATGATCTCCACAAAGAAAAGGAATATGTTCAAAGTTTGTAGCCTTGTTTAAATTGGATGAGAGTTGAGAAACCTCTACCAAAAGACATAAGAAACTTCCCAACTTGTCCTGTGCTTTCTCCTTGGCAATGCTTCAGCCAAGCAGAGTTAACTTGCCAAATAAACAGCATTATTTTCTCCGAATGTAAAAGTTGTGAGTATTTGAAATTTGGCATTTGTTCTAAAGTGTGCATGGCAGTAAGCTTTGGCAGGATTGTTTTCTTCATAAAATATCAACTGTAATAGATTTTAAGCCTTGCTATGCAAAATAAGTTGAATTTTCAATATTACTCGGGGTAAATATGTGGATAAATGCATATTAATTTGTTGTGTATATTTCTGAGCAACATTTTTCAATTGGAATGGTTTGCCTTCAATTTCCATACTTTCAGAAAATATTTGGTGCTTGGCAATTAACCGGGCCAAGTGTTAGACCTTTTGGTAGGAGAGCATTTTGGCGGTAGCAATCATAACTCTGTTACTTTTACAATAGTCATGGAAAAGGATAGGTACATACAGCAGGGTAAGGTTTATAATTGGGGGAAGGGTATTTACAATTCTGTTAGGCAAGAACTGGGTAACATAAAATGGGAACAGATGCTGTCAGGAAAGAGCACTATTGAAATGTGGGGACTGTTTAAGGAATGCATACTGCGTGTGCTCGATATGTTTGTCCTTAGCAGGCAGGGAAGATGCGGTCGATTAAGGGAGTCTTGGTTCTCAAGAGAGGTCGAATGACTGGTCAAGAGGAAGAAGGATGCTTATATAAGGTTTGGAAACAAGGAGTGGAAAAGGCTCAAGAGGGATACAAGTTATCCAGGAAGGAGCTGAAGAAAGGGCTGAGGAGAGCTTTAAGGGAGTATGAGAAAATCTTGGCAGATAGGATCAAGGAAAACTCCAAGGCTTTTTACACGTACATGAGGAATAAGAGAATGACCAGAGAAAGGGTAGGGCTGATCAAGGATTGTAAAGGGAATTTGTGCACACAGCCTAAAGAGATGGGACAGGTCCTTAATGAAAACTTTTCTTCGGTATTCACAACTGAGAGGGACCTAGTGGTGGAGGAGGACAGTGTGAAACAGGCTGGTAGGCTAGAGGAGGTCGATGTTAGTAAGGAAGATGTACAAGGAATTTTGAGGAACTTGAAGTTAGGTAAGTCACCCAGGCCTGATGGGATTTATCCAAGGATTCTATGGGAAGTGAGGGAAGGGATCGCAGGGCCTTTGGCAATGATCTTTTCGTCCTCACTGTCCACAGGTATAGTGCTGGAAGTTTGGAGAGAGGCAAACGTTATTCCCTTGTTCAAAAAAGGGAATAGGGATAACCCCGGAAATTACAGGCCAGTTAGTCTTACGTCAGTGGTGGGCAAATTATTGGAAAAGGGTCTGAGAGATAGGATTTATGATCACTTGGAAAGGCACAGTTTGATTCGTGATAGTCGGCATGGATTTGTGAGGGGTTGATCATGCCTCACAAACCTTACTGAATTCTTTGAAGAGGTGACCAAACACGTGGATGAAAGTAGTGCAGTGGGTGTGGTATACATGGATTTAAGTAAGGCATTTGATAAGGTTCCCCATGGTAGGCTCATGCAGAAGGTAAGGAGACATGGAATAGGGGGAAATGTGGCAGATTGGATTCAGAATTGGCTGACCCTTAGACAACAAAGGGTGCTAGTGGACAGAAAATATTCAACATGGTGCTCAGTTACGAGTGGTGTACCTCAAGGATCTGTTCTGGGTCCTCTTTTATTTGTGATTTTTGTAAATGATTTGGGTGAAGGAGTGGAAGGGTGGATTAGTAAGTTCACAGACGATACGAAGGTGGATCGAGTTGTGGATAGTGTGGAAGGTTGTTCTCGGTTACAAAGGGACATTGATAGGATGCAGAGCTGGGCCGAGAAGTGGCAGATGGAGTTAACCCCTGAATAGTGTGAGGTGATTCATTTTGGAAGGACAAACTTGAAAGCAGAATACAGGGTTAACAGAAAGATTCTTGGCAGTGTGGAGGAGCAGAGGGATCTTGGGGTTCATGTCTACAGGTCCCTGAAAGCTGCCACCCAGGTGGATAGAGTTGTTAAGAAGGCGTATGGTGTGTTAGCTTTCATTAATAAAAGGATTGAGTTCAAGAGCCGTGAAGTTATGCTCCAGCTATACAAAAGCCTGGTTCGGCCTGGAGTATTGTGTCCAGTTCTGGTCGCCTCATTACAGGAAAGATGTGGAAGCGTTGGAAAAGGTGCAGAGGAGATTTACCAGGATGTTGCCTGGAATGGAGGGAAGGTCTTACGAGGAAAGTTTGAGAGAGCTAGGGCTTTTCTCTTTAGAACGATGAAGGATGAAAGGTGACTTGATAGAGGTGTTCAAAATGATCAGAGGTATAGATAGAGTGGACAGCCAGAGACTGTTTCCTAGGGTGGAGGTAGATATAACGAGGGTGCATTTTTTAAATTGAGTGGAGGTAGATATAGGGGAGACATCAGAGGTAGGTTCTTTACTCAGAGAGTGGTAGGGGTGTGGAATGCATTGCCGGAGAGGGTAGTGGAGTCGGCCTCATTAGGGGCATTTAAGCAGCTATTAGATGGGCGTATGGATGATAGTATAAGGTAGGGGTGGAGGTTAGATAGACCTTAGGATGAGGGCAAAAGTTCGGCACAACATTGTGGGCCGAAGGGCCTGTACTGTGCTGTACTGTTCTATGTTCTGTGTTCTATGTTCTGTGTTCTATATCTTACTTAATTCCTGTTAAAATTAATCACTCATGCTTGTTCAAAGACCTTGAAATAATTCTATTCCCTCAGCAACCTTATTAAATCATGAAGGGATTTATACCCTTTATATAAGGAGCTATCACAGCTGAAGAGAGGCTGATGTTTCAGGTCTTTCATCGTTGATTATTTTTGTCTCCTTTCTCAAAAATAGAACTGTCAACAATCGAACAGACAGCTTTCATTTACTATCATTTTCTTGCAATCTTTGGAGTGCCCGGTAAGAAGATGAAGTTGATTATTCCTGTGTTTTTAGTTATTCTTTAATTCTGCCATGTTCTTGATGTGTCTGTCAACATGTAAAACCTCAGGATTTACCCCTTCATGCTGAATCCAGGTGGGTCCCTTCCCTAACCAACATATTTCCATGGAAAGCAGCTCACTGTGTTGCTTCAGAGGGCAGCTCCTTGTGACCAACACTGCAGATCCATAGATGCAAAGTGCAATGTCTCAGATCTGCAGTGTTGGGGATACCTAACGCATTTCAGTGGACCTTCCCAGCTGCAATAGTCATTTTCCTCCACAGAGTTTTCAGCATAATCTCTACAATTTTGCCTTGGCTTGGTGCAGTTACCATCAAGCAACCATCCCAATCCCCACTTCTCTTTCCACCCTTCCTGTTGTGGGGCTGGAGGTTCCAGCCAGGATACCACACATTACAATTCTTCTCATGGTTCACCTGTGGCAACACGAATATGTGAAATGAATTTCCCTAGACCCATTGGGTATTGCAGACCTGAGACATTGCAATGCCTGACATTAATAAGATACACATGCATCCAGATAAGATTGTCGAACCACAGCTGGCAAAGTGACGACCTGTCTCAGGTCAGGAAATCATAAGACCATTATACATTAAAGCAGAAGCAAGCCATTCAGGCCATTGGGTCTGTGTGTCCCTTCAATGACATCATCATTGACCTGAAAATCCTCAGCTCCACTATCCTGCCTTATCCCCATAACCATTTAAAAGCTTATCCTAGCCTTGAATATATTCAGCAACCCAACTTCGACAGGGCTCTGCAACAAAGGATTCCATAGATTTGTTTCCCTCTGAATTAAAAAAAAATCCTCCTCTCTGTCTTAAATGGGCTCCCCCTTTGTTCTGAGGTTATGTCCTCTGGTCTTAGACTCTACTACAAGGGGAAACAACCTCTCCATATCGACCCTGTTTCTTGAGAAGTAAGATCTCCTCTCATTGTTCTAAACTCTAGTGAGTCAAATTCCAACCTGTTCAACCTCTTCTCATAAGAAACCCTCCCTCCAACCAACCCACGATCTAAAAGCAACCAATACCAGTATATTTTTCCTAAGACAAGGGGCCCAAAACTGTTCCCTGTATCCCAGCTGTGGCCTGACTCTTATCTTGTGTCAATTTATCAAGAGCTCCCTATTCCATTTTCTACTCCAATGCCTTTTAACTAAAGACCAACAGTTCATTTGTTATCCCTGTTACACGTTGAACTTGGATATTGGCTTTTTGCAATTCATGAACAACGGCCCCCAGATCTCTCTGTCCGGCCATTTGCTGCTGTCTTTCCCCATTTAAATAATCTTCAATTCTTATATTCTTTATGCCAAAGTACATGACATCACATTTTCCCACATTATATTCCATCTACCAAGTTTTTACCCACTCGCTTTAACCTGTCCGTTTCCCTTTGCAGACTCTTTGTGTCATTCTCACAAACTTGCCTTTCCACCTACTTTGTGTTGTCCTCAAACCTGGCTACAGTGCATTCACCTTCCTTTTCTAAGTCACTAATATACATTTTAAATAATTATAGCCCCAGCACTGATCCACATGGCACTCCACTAGTTACAAGTTGCCACCCTAAAAATATCTCCCTGTCCCAACTCTCTGTCATCCATTAGTTAGTCAATCCTCTATGAATGCTCCCCACAAGCACTTATCTTATCAAGTAACCTCTTTATTAAAGTTCATTTGGGGGATGTTGGCATCACTGACTTGGCCAGCATTTACTGCCCATCTCTAGTTGCCCTTGAGAAGGTGATGATGAGATGCCTTCTTAAACCGCTGCAGTCCATTTGCTATCTTTAGGCCATTAGGGGGGGAGTTGTAGGAAATTGACCCAGCGACACTGAAGGAACAGTGATATATTTCCAAGTCAGGTGTTTTGGAGGAGACTTTGCAGGTGGTAATGTTCCTATGCATCTGCAGTCCTTGTCCTTTTAGATGGCAGTGGTCATGGGTTTGGAAAGTGCGATCTAAGGAACCTTGGAGAAATTCTGTAGTTCATCTTTTAGCTGGTGTACATTACTGCCACTGAGTTGGTGGTGGAAAGAGTGGATGTTTGTGGATGTTGTGCCAATCTAATGGGCTTCTCTGTGCTGGATGGTATCAAACTACTTTAGTGTTATTGGAGCTGCACTCATCAAGACAAGAGGAGAGCCTTCATCACACTCCCCACTTGTGCAACGTATAT
>NW_025980093.1:0-5818 GCF_021869965.1 Rhincodon typus | reverse complement strand
TTTCTGAAGAAGGGTCTAGGCCCAAAACGTCAGCCTGCCTGCTCCTCTGATGCTGCTTGGCCTGCTGTGTTCATCCAGCTCTACACCTTGTTATCTCAGGTAGCGTGTAATGTCAGGACTACCTATTGTTAGTCACTCACAGCTCCCAACAACCAGTCACCCTCCTAGACAGATCGTTATCAACTCCTTTGTCTATCCACCGCTCTTCTCTCTCTTCAGGCTCTATCCTATCGTTTACTCCCTACCCCAGCCCCCTCCCTATTTTCCACATATAAACCGACATTTTCCCAGCTACCATCAGTTCTGGGGAAGGGTCACTGTACCCGAAACGTTAATTCTGATTTTTTCTTCACAGATGCTGCCAGACCTGCCGAGCTTTTCCAGCAACTTCTGTTTTTGTTCTTGATTTACAGCATCCACAGTACTTTCAGTTTTTATCCACCTACATCAGTTGTTTTGAAACTGAAAATAATTTACAAACAAGATGATAGAATTCTAAAAACAAAGCAACATAAATTTAATGAATTTCCTGATGAACTGATCTCTTAATTTTATAACCCAATTGTCATTACCGTCTGCTGACGATCTTGACACAGTATTCCTGTCCAGTTCTTTTATGTCGACACTTCCTACAAACAGAAAAACTTCCTTCACCAAGTGGCTTCTCTTTCATGTTCAATTCATAATTCTGGTAAAACAGGGAATCCTAGAAATACACAAATTAAAATTCAAGTTTGTCCATGTGGTAAAATAGCTTCAGAATGAAAGTTTCATGAACTGCTTAGCTCAGTTAGATATGGTTAGTATATAATCTTAAAAGCATGACAGCAGCCCAATATAATAATTAACAATAGAGCTTTTCAGTCTTTAGAAGTTATTGTAGATCTTGTATTTCATTAGTTCAAATATTAATCTGTAATGATTATCAAAGATATCTGTTGTAGTGCTAAGTAGAATAGAATATACTAGAGACATTGTAAGCAGTCCAACCTTTGACATAGCACTGCGCGCAACAGTATTGTTGTCTGGTCGTTCCATGGCCATCTGCAGATCATAGATGCATGTATGATTCATTATGGCATTTCGATTAAACAGTATAGAAGGCGCAACAAATGAATAGCCCTGTAGGGAAAAAGAAGAGTAGAAACATCAATGTGATAACAATATATGGGATTCTTAATAATTTAGGCATGAAGTTTATTTCATAACCATTTAAAAGTGTTTAAATTACAGCTCATGTACTATTTGCAAACCCCATCAAAACTAAGTTCTTTGTTTCCTTCCTTCCTAGGTTCTGAACAAAACAGCAGAAACTAGAAAATATTGCAAAATAATCTTAAATCTCTAGTAATGCAATAAAGTTTGCCTAATGCTATTATCAATTGAAATAAAGTTATGGCTTTACAAATTCTCTAACAATAGGACATTTCTTCTTAATGTTTGCAAACACTTCCAAATGCCTTTAAAGATATTTACAATTTTAAGGATACAAGAGAAGCAATAAAGAACCAAAATTTTTTATTTGATTTTGTTGTAATAGGATTATTAAACAAAATCCGTTATTTTGGACTGTTTCAGGTTCAAAATTGAATCACATGAAATTGCTTCAATTTTTTGCTAGACTATTCAATATCTTTGAAGTAAACCAGTTATTAAATGAGCTTTGCACATAAACGTTAAGAAAGACAGCACATGTTCTGTCACAGACTATTGTCAAAAGATTAGGATTATATCATTTACAAGATTCTCACCAACGTCATTTAATTCTGCCTTGTGTTAGTTCAGAACCTCACTGGCAATTCAGATGACCAAAACAAAAAGACTCAAAAATTGATGTGCTGGATTAAGTGGATAGGGGAAGCTGTTCCCTCTCATAAAAGCATATAGATTTAGGGTGACATGTTGATGAAGCAAGGGTAATGTGAGATAAAACTTCACTCAGCGAGTAGTATGGTATGTATTGCCTGAAAGTATGGTGAAGGTTCAATTGACGCATTCAAGAGGACACTGCATGATTATTTGGTTAGAAATGATCTACAGGGATTTGGGAAAAAAGCAGGAGATTGGCATTAGGTGATGATGCCCGTTTGAAGAGTTGCTGCAAGTACAATGGGCCAAATGGTCTTCTTCTACACCGTAACAATTTTGTGATTTTGTGAAGTTAAAAGTGCTATTCTTTGAAAGTTGGCTAAGGTTTACTTTCATTGGGTGAGGAAGTTCACAATGTAGTGGGAAGATATATACATAATGATCAAGATGGTTCTCCTCAAAATTTGAAATTTCCATACAGAAATGGAATTTTCTCCTCAAAAATATCCTATGTTTTCCAAATGGCTGATTTACTATTTCAATGATGCTGCTAAGGTATTACTGAACTACTCAAGCATCTGGCCCCTTGTTTTACCTAATGAATATGAGAAAAGATTTTCAGATCCAGGCAATGCAAACACTCAAGAGGAGCCACTTGCACTTTCCACCATTTCCTATCACAACATTTATGCAGCCCTCAGCAGAAACTCTAATGAAGTTGAACATCACATTCTGTGTTTAAAGAAGTGGACTCAAATCTAATGAAAGATGTTTGTCATTTTACAAGTTTCTTCATTAGTAGTTCCATTTTCTTTTGAGCAAAAATAAAGGTTTTCTTTTATCTCTTAATCTATTCCAAATTAATGTTCAAAGTATTTTTAAACTGGATTACCCAATAATTTTTTTCCTAAAACTTCAGGGAGATTGCGTGCTGCTTTGAAAATCGTTTAGTTTTGAAAGCGCTGAACAGATATCCCCTTCCCAATGCTGGGTCCCTTGCCAAGCATGGTGTGCCTTTGATTAAATGATTTCCACCCTCACTCTGCCTCCCAAACACATAGGGTCTACAAACAACTCTGCCTGATGTACTTGTTGATATTTCCACATGGTGAGACCCCATCCTCCACTGAGATAATGCCTGTGAAAATGAGATTAAGGCTGTTGACTGGCCTTCCTGCCACGGACTTAATCAGGATGGAGGCAGGAAAACAAAGGGGTCCTCACTTGCTTAATCAAAAGTGCTCCCTTGCCACGGAGCTCACCACCAAGGAAGGCATCAAATTCCACCTAATGTATTTTGCTAATAATTTCAGTAGTGACTAAATCAGACAACACCTAAAATGTAGAACAGATCTTGTGATGCACAATTACTCTGCTACGAGTGCACCCAAATTAAGTGGACGTATTGTCGCAAGAAGTTTAATTACCTTACATGGGAGTCCAATGTCGGTGAAATTATTTTGAATGTATAACTCATCACATGTACCACTAGGCTCAGACATCGTAATATATCCACAATAGTCAACAATCTCTATCAGGATTCACCGTTGCATCTCACTGTCTCACTTAACACAGCTGTAAGCCTAGCTCCCACATCTTACAGCTTTCACATGCTGTCTGCTATTCAAACATAGAAGCCACATCTCTGAACAGATTGCACCACACATTTTCTCTCTCTCTTAGTACAAAGAGGTAGATATCAGAGGCAGTAGAAGCTGACAGAGGTTAAGCACACCTATTATGTCCATACCTGCATGCAGGAGAGAGCACTCGCCATTCTTTAAGTGATTACTCTGAGGCCAAGGCCCGTGGCAGGGCTGAAACCATAAAGGCAATGGCATCATAGAATCATAAGACGGTTGCAGCACAGAAATAGGCCATTTAGCTCATCATGTCTATGTTGGCTCTCTGCCTTAGCAAATTAGTTAATCCCACTTCACTGCCTTTTCCCTGAAAATCATGGATTTTTAAAAAATCAGATAATTGTATATTATTCTTTTAAAAGCCACAATTGAATTTGCCCCACCATACTTCAAATCCTTTCTAAAATATGACATCCAGAAGGTTAAAATGATACTCCATTTGAGGTTGAAAACATGTTTCATAAAGGATCACCATAAAGTCTTCATTTTTGTACTTTATGTTCCTATTTATAATGTCCAGGATCCTGTATGTCTTTCCAAACTTACCCAACCTCCAATAAAAATTTGTGCAAATATGAAGCTAAGGCAGGAGGACAATAATTGTACTCTTTATTTTATGTTGTCTCTCACTATTTTCTTCCCAAAATGTATCACTTCACACTGCTCCTTATGAAATTTAATCTTCCACTTGTCTACACAACTAACCCAAGCCCTCTTGAATTCTATGCTTTTCTTTTTTACAGTGTACAGTACTTCACATATTTGTACATTGCGAAAAATCCACAAATGTCAAAACTGTGTCCTGCACGTCCAAGTTGAAGTCATTAACACAGTTCAAGAAAACTAGAGTACATACATGAGATCATGTTCATAGAGGGGTTGTGGAAGATGGTGAAGGAAACACTCGGTTCAAGTCACTGAGAATGAAGAGTAGGGTGAAGTCAACTAACACAATGACTAGGCACTTTTTGCTCCATGTGGGAAGCTCGTGTGGAAAATTCTAGCAGAGACAATCATTGAAACTTACAGCAAAATGGATGATGCTGTACACTATGCTACAGACTGATAGATGATGCAATCATAGATTCAGTGTGCTTTCAATTAAGGAGCTTGGAGGATCCCGATGACTCTGAATGATTAATGTATGCCCACTTGCCTGCCTGTTTCCCTAGCCAGTGACACAAGGCCATACAAATGCTCCGAGACTTTACAACACAGCACAAATACACCAAAAAAGTTTGACTGAATTAATAATATGATGGCCTGTAACATGCTTGTCTGAAAACAGCACACAAGCAGGAAAAAAAAGGTAGTTCCCGCCACCTCCACCTTGAGATAACACCTGACATTTTACAATGCTCTGGCCTATGAATAAAGACCTTTCATAGATCTCCTGCTTTACTGTGCTTTCAGTTGAATTTGTTGTTTTTGATGTAGTTTGTAGACATATTGGATTATATAACATTGTATTAATATGGAAATGGGGCCTCTTCTGTTATCATGAAACTCCATTTAACATGATGTGCTGTTTAACATTAATTTGAATGAATCCCTTGAGATTAGACTGCATTGACATGTTGTATGTAGAATAGCATAGTTGAGGGGTCAGTCTTCTGTACTTCTGCAGGTTCAAACAGTGGAAAATTTATATCAAGTATGTGAGCCTTGCCTTGAAGGCTTTTAATACTTTGTGAAGTTGATGGTCCATTGACATCTTGTTTTGTGGACTGATACATTTTGATCCACCCACAAGGCACTGATTGTGGGAGGTGAGAAGCTCTCTGTTTTAAATGCATGTCTTCCATCATACACATTGAGATTATTACATTGTTTAATCTTTTATTAACCAGCATAACATTAGACAAATTTATAATATCAGATTGCTACAACAATAAGCAAACTGAAATGTGCAAACAAAAATCTAATTAGGAGTTAGAACTGGCCTTTTGTATCACCTTGCATGGAGACTAACAGTATGTAGTTTAGCAATTTGAAAACTTGACCCTGTTACTCAAGTCAGGTTGTTAAGGATACACTTGAGTAGCTGAGATGTTCATACATAATTTCCTTTCCCCTTGGCAATGTATTACGGAGGGAAACAAACCTGTGTCCCATAACGTTGACTTCTGCACTTTGACTACCACAACGTCATTGATAACTATTTAAAATTTTGACAGAAAATGAGAAAATGTGTATACTTCTTAAAATATAATAATGGATTGCAACTTCCATAAGAAAGATGCAAACAGAAAAAAATAATCAATCAGTCACAAAAACAAAGTTGCTGGAAAAGCTCAGCAGGTCTGGCAGCATCTGTGGAGGAGAAAACAGAGTTAACGTTTCGGGTCCGGTGACCCTTCCTCAGA
>NW_025980092.1:0-5818 GCF_021869965.1 Rhincodon typus | reverse complement strand
TGTTTCAGGATGATAACTTGGGATTGGCTGGATATCAGCCTGCTTGTGATAAGATCACACCGACCAATCGGAGCAGAGTTAAGACACAGTAGAATGTGACATCTTGAGCAACCCACAATGATGACTGAAGAAATGCTCTTGTTCATGTTCTGAATGGGTGTGCAGCTAACGAGATTTTAAAATGGATGAAACCAGAATGTTTTACAATCATTTCCCAGATCGCTCTTTAATGTTAAAGGATGAGAAAAGTGAAGCAAGGGACATGTCATTGCTGTGGTCTGTGTTAAGAGGGATGGCAGCAAAATGTCGTCAATTGTTGTGATAAGAAAATCCAAGATGCTTCGTTGCCTTGTGAATGTCAAGACACTATCCAAGCAACATAAGATGAACAAAGATAACACAGTGTGGAGGTGGAGGAACACAGCAGGCCAGGCAGCATCAGAGGAGCAGGAAAGTTGACATTTGATGTTGCAATTTCTTTCTGAAGAAGGGTCAAACATCAACTTTCCTGTTCCTCTGATGCTGCCTGGCCTGCTGTGTTCCTCCGGCTCCACATTGTGTTATCTCTGACTCCAGCATCGACAGTTCTTATTATCTCTGAATAAGATGAACAAAATTGCCTGGATAGCCTCGAGCATTTTGAGGCACGGATCAGGGAAGTGGACAAAACATAACAATGGAGGACTATCACCTTGATGACCCTGAAGGGTCTGATAAATGCCCACCCCCCCGATCCGCCTATCTCCCTATCTGAAGTCACAAGAGTCATATACTCCAGAATTTGGCACTGCAGCACGAGAGCTCAAACACATACTTAGCTGCATTGACGACATTGCGAACTTGTCCAAAGATAGCTTGCTAAGGACAGAAAGATTACCGAGTTTCTTCCAGAGCTAACTGTGAATGTTTTTCAATGCTTTGTATTGTGCAAGGTCAGACCATTGTAAGATATGGACAAATTGGAAACAAAAAACATTTTTCACATATTTACTGCTTCAGTGTTAATCTGTTATTGTTGACATTAAGGGTGTTTGTAGGCAAATGAGGTTACATAGGGACTTCCACTGCTACCTCAAAGCCTTTTCAAACCAAAGGACCAAAGATGATATCAAAAGAAACCTTCTTCATTAACATAGCAAATGGTCAGTATCTGGATTGCACTATGTCAGGGGGTGGCAGAGGCAGATTCAATTGTAGCTTTTGAAAGGGAATTGGAAAACCACCAGAAGAGAAAATAGATTGCAAGGCTAAAAGGAATGGGGGAGGAGTGGGACCAGCTGAGCCGCTGATTTAGAGACTGGCAGGGGCATAACAGATCAAATGGCCTCCTCTGTGCCACTACCATTCCTGGGTTCTATGATACTTGTCCAGTAAGAGACAAATAGCACTGACATTAAAGCTGTAGAGGGGAAATGCAAAACAAATTCAAAAGTATAAATATTAGAAACCAGCCCTTGGGGTCCTTGGGCACCTAGAATTAAAGTGAAAAGAACAATATAGAAGTAGCTATTCAGAACCAGAATAGCTGAACATTAATTCTCCAGTCCCTGTGAAGAAAGGATCAGAGTTAGATGTTATGCAATACTCTAAAGGCAAACTCAAACTCTTAGCACGGGAAAGAAGACACAAAAGCAAATTAAAAATTTGTCATTGTGTCTTCACTGAAAGTAGTAAACAGGCATACAGGGTTTAGGTTTAAGACAAAGGAGGAAATCAATATTTGTCTCGTTTTTAATTAATTAGCTTCCTTTGGATCTTCATGGAGTAAAGTATTCACAACACCTCACTGTAAGATAGCTACTGAGTATGCAATCAGTAAGGAACTAGTGTCATAGAGATGTCAGGTCACATAGGACCAGAACTGGAGTCTGTCGAGCTCCTGAGATGGCCTTTTTGACCATCCCCTGTATATCCTTACAGTTAATAAAGATACATTTCCATCATTGTGAGATCCCAGCAACATTAAACTTTTTATTCTTAGTGATGTTTCTGATGTAACTTTTTGTGATGGGTTCTTGAGCATTGGAGCAAGAGGTAGGTAAATCTTGTTCTTTAGTTTGGGAAGATAAAAATGGAAGAGTCATAAAAAGTACCTTAGTGGCAGAAACTCTCACTTTTGTTCAAGCAGTAGATATGGTGCCTTCCTTAGCAACACTATTGAAATATATTCTAAAAAGGGATTTGACATTAATGCCCATTTGTGTTCCACATTGATACTAATTACTTGATTATAGTAGAACATGCATTCTACATGTATAACAGAAGATTGGAGGATCAATATTGCAGTTTTAAAAGAGATGCTAGGGAATGGGGAGATCTTCATATTGAAATGGATGGATAGCAGTTATTTGATTGTTCTTTGAAAAATATGAGCAAACTTTAAGAAACCATTAGAAATAACGGAAAAATGACATTTGTAACTTTAACATGCACTAAGTAAAATGAAGCAGGAAAATGATATATTGTAATTTTTCATGATATGCTTTCATTTTGTATTTTTGTTTTTCTACAATTATTGCATTTAGGACTAACTTACTTTCAAAAAAGTGGAATCTGTTATCATCTCATAGGGGCTAGCAAGGAATCCTGGACACTCTACCTGTGCCTAACCAATATAACCTCTCTGTTCTTAAACTCTATGTCTTGACTAATAAAGAAGAGTAATTCATATGCTTTAACCACTTTATCTACCTGTTTTGCTACCTTAAGGGACTGGTGAACATGCACACCAAAATCCCTCTGATCCTCAGAGTTTCCCTGCTATTCATCATGTATTACTTTGTCTGGTTTGTCCTGTTGCAAGTGCATCACCTCACACTTATCCAAATTGAATTCCATTTGCCACTGATTAGCCCATCTACATCCTGCTGTAATCTAAGGCTATCCTCATTATTTACCACCTCACCAATTTTTGTTATCATCTGTGAACTTACTGATCAACCCTATTACATTCAAGTTTAAATCGTTTATATATGCCACAAACAGTAAGAGCCCCAACACTGATCCCTGGGGAAATCCACTGATCACAGGCTTCCAGTCTTAAAAACACCCTCAACCATCACCTTCTGCTTCCTGGATCCAATCAGTCACATTTCCTTGGATCCCATGGGCTCTTCTCTTCCGTATCAATCTCCCATGTGGGACTTTATCAAACTCCTCGCAGAAGTCCAAATAAACAACATCAAATATATTGCCCTTATCTATACACCCCTGATTATCTCTTCAAAAATTCAATCAAGTTGGTATGTGATCTCCCCTTAACAAAACTGTGCTGACTTATTGATTCATCTCTGCCTCTCAGAATGCAGAGTAATACGCTCCATCAATATTTCTTCCCCATCACTGAGGTTAGACAGGCTGGCCTGTACTGTCCTGGTTTATCCCTTGCTCCCCTTGTGAATAACAGTGCCGCATTGGCTGTCCTCCACTGCTTGGCGCCTCCTGTGGTGTCAGAGAAATTGAAAATTATTGCCGGGGCCCTTTAGAACACAGCCTATGTCCTCTTGTTCCACACACAAATTATCACCGTGGTCCTTAATGGACCCTACTATTTCCACAATTATCCTTTTATTCTTAAATGTACTGGCAAAACAATTTAGGATTTTCCTGTATTTACTTACCATTAACATAGTAATAATGGACAAGGATACTATTAGGGTATCTTTCTTTTAATTCCAGTATTAATTTATTGAGCGCAAATTTCACCAATCATAGTGGAATTTGAACCCATGTCCCCAAAACATTAGCTTGATGTTTTGGATTACCAGTCTAGCAACATTACCACAACTGTGGTACCATATCCATGTGGGCTGATGATGACAGAAACTCAACTGACCCCACATTTACTTTTCCAATTCCTTTATGGAAGCTATGATTGAATCTGCCTCCCCCACACTTCAGGCAGTGCCTTATAGATTCCTAATCACTCATTTTGCAAAAAAACAAGCTTCTCCATGTCACCTCTGGTTCATTTGCCAATTGCTTTTTATTTTTGTCTTAGCTGTTAGTCTCATTTCATTCTGTCTCCCTAATTTCATTTTGCATTTTTCCATGGATCTTCCTGTATTCAGCTTGGTTCTCACATATTATTGTATTACTGTACTTGTATGTAATTGAAACTACATACATTAATGTATAGGGCCATGTTCTGTGCAGACAGAAATGACATGTATACATAGGGTGCCTACCTCAGTTCAACAAAATAGGTGACAGACATTTAATTGTTATTTTCTCAGGGCAATTACAACCAAATTTTAAACCAGTCAGGTTGATTCTAAGAAATGTTTGGCAGTCATCATTAACTGGTACATTCTCATTTGCAAAGCTTCTACCAATCAAGGTTCATGATACCAATCAGCACTCTCCTCACACACAAAATTAATGTTGGTTTTCTACAACATTCAGTGTTCTTGTGAACTGTTCTGAGTACAAGATGAACAAGCATTGACAAAATGGGTTTTCCTTTCAGCAATATTTAAGTTCTGTACTATCAAATAACTATTACTATCAGTCTCTTTTTCTGCTTCAATCATAATCTTTATCTTTCATACTGAGGGTAAACTTGCTTTATTTGCCCTATTTTTTTTAATGTGCTTCAACCATACTTGAACCATCTTATTGTCAAAGACAGCACATTGTTAGATTACAGCTCTGCCTGCCAATCTTTGATTATAATTTACCGGGACTAGACTTGTTCTTAACTGAAATTAGCCCTTCTCCAATTAGGTAATTTTTCCCTAGACTGCTTTTACAGTGGCTTTTTGACACGGTGGGAACTTAGATATGAAAAACATTAATGGATGAAATTCATAGAAATTATTTTAAAAGTAATCAGGTGTCAAGAAAACTAAAAATATTTAAGCATGCAAATAACATGGTAACACGTGACTTGGATTTAAATTTCAGGCTCGGGCGAATTAAAATGACGAGAAGTCCTTCTGAGCCAATATGCTTTTTGAGAAAGGGATGTCTGAATCCATTCAAGATTGAGATGTGGAGAATTGGATCAGTTTAGATTCAATATTCATCTCAAGATTGACCCTTGTATGGGTGTAAATGCATTTGTTCTTTATTAATTTTCTGCATTTGCACAAACTGGTATTTAATATGGTGAGAATTTGTTCATATTTTAGGTAATCACATTAACTGAAAAAGGACAACTGACCTTAAATCAGTCCAGCAGCTTCTCTTTCCACATCTCAATTCTTTTTTACTCACATACAAACTCCAAGTCTCCTCAACTGTCTCACGCATGGTTGATGAGAATATTTCAAGAGGAAGGAGAGTGATCATCTCAATCAAGGTATTGGGCAGGAAACCAAAAATCAGCCATTATTGTTTTGAAGGCAGAGCAACCACAACAGAACATGTGGTCTACTCCTGCTCCTACCTGTTATGCTCAGCAGGTGAATGACAGTTACAGTGAAGTCTGTCAAGGTTCCAAAGACCAGCCTGTTTCACATACCAATACAGCTGAAGGTTATTGGTCCTCCATCTTCATTCGAACCATTCCAAGAGAAAACAGATAAATAGTACACAAATGGAAGGTATACTTGCCTTCATTAGTCGAGGCATTGCATTTAAGAGCAGGGAGGTTATCTGGAATAGTATAAAATGTTGGTTAGGCTGCAGAGACTATCGTGTGCTGGTCACCACATTGCAGGAAGGATGTGGAGAGGGTGCAGAAGACGTTTACCAGGATGCTGCCTAGAATAGAGAGTATGAGCTATAAGGATAGGCTTAGAAAAACTTGGGTTGTTTTCTCTGGAGTGGCAGAGGCTGAGGGGAGACTTGAAAGAAGTCTATAAAATTATGAGAT
>NW_025980091.1:0-5819 GCF_021869965.1 Rhincodon typus | reverse complement strand
AAGGGTCTAGGCCTGAAACGTCAGCCTTTCTGCTCCTATGATGCTGCATGGCCTGCTGTGTTCATCCAGCACTGCATCTTGTTGTCTTGGATTCTCCAGCATCTGCAGTTCCTACTATCTCTAATTGATTATGTTATTTCTTTAATAATGCTAGATAATGTTCTTTGAGTCCAGCATCACTTTGCCACCATTGGCACTAACTGTGTCTTATCATGTTTCTCACTATTAGCTGTATGTGCACTGTGCCAGCATCGAGTTGAATGCATGCAAAAAGTTGCAGTCGCCTCACGTTAGAAAATCTTGAAGTGGGAGAAACTACATCGAAGCCATTGGAAAAATAGGCCTGCTGATTTATTCTCTACTGCCATTTGACCCCAGTGCACGCAGGCTGACGGACAAAGCCAGATCATTCCGTTTTATGTCTTCTAATTGATTCAAAGGAGACATAACAAAGCCAACCAAAGTGTACAGTTTGTGCCACATACAAAGGTACATTTTTCCTTCTAAATCAGAAGGTTGTGGGTTCCAGTCCTATCTAAATGCAGCAAAATATTAAACAAGGAACTGGCTGTGCTGTTTGTGGTTCAGGATGGAGGAGTAGGTTTGAAAGTTATGATGGTATAAGTTAGAGAAAAGTAAAAAGTTCTCCCACTGTCTTAGCCAACAGAAGCCCTCTCAACCAACACTAGCTGGGCAACAATTTTTTTTTACTAGATCCTGCTGTGTACACCTTGGCTGTTGCATTTGATCACTTAAAAATGTTAGCAACTATGGAAAGATAACCCTTTTTTAATGTTGATCACTGCAGGTGGATATTATGCCTTTTGCGGCTAAGTCTGAATTGCATTGCAATTTTTGGAGTAATTTTCATCACTAGACCCATTGAGTTTTCTCATCTTTTCTTACCAAACTTGTCTCAGTCACTATGCCCCACAACCCCCATGGTGCTCATCATATACAATCTCAGCTATATCTTACACTATTCCCAGAACAGCTACCACTCAGCAAATAGCCATCAAAAGACCAGCATCAGTATTGGCTCCGGACCCCTGACAGATTCCACGAGCAGCTCCTCTTCATGCCTGACCAGATCCATGATGATTGAATTGAATTGAATTGAACTGATTTGAATTGAATTGAACTGATTTGAATTGAAATGAATTGAATTGAATCAAATTGAATTGAATTAGGTTTATTGTCACATGCACTCACATGAATACAGTGGAAAGTTTACAAGTCACCAATTAAAATGCCATTTTAAGTCCAAAGGTACCTAGGTACAGAATATTGAATACAAATTCCTATGAAAAAATTAGAAAAATAAAGAAGTAGAAAGTTCTGAAGGAGGGTCAATGGACCTGAAACATTAACTCTGATTTCTCTGAACAGATATTGCCAGACCTCCTGAGATTTTCCAGAATTTTTGTTTTTGCTGCAGATTTCCAGCATCTACAGTTCTTTTATTTTTTTTGTTCATTAAAAGGGACATTTTCTGATATCTTACAATTTTCAAGATGGCGGCACCAGCAGGGTAAGCAGTGTTCAGCCTGCTGGACCCGTCTGCCTCAAACAGTCCACTTCCTCCCTCCTTTCCCTTACCCTTTTTTGTCTTCTTTCTTTTTATTTTTCTTCATCTTCTTCCTGTCGGTGGCAGCGGAGAAGGCGGCATCGCGGAGGAGGGTGGCCAGAGGGGCACTTTTGGTGAGGTGACGGTGGCCTAGCCTGGCAGTGGAGCCAGGGACTCTGGTTGTAGTCGGCCCAGTTACGGAGGAAGTGTGGGTCCAGTAGGAGACGCGACAGCGGAGTTGGCGAGGTGGGCCCAGCAATGAAGAGATGGCGCCTAAAGCGGGCTAACTCTAATATTGGTGGGTACAGCACAGGGGGCAACAAGGCAGTGGAGGAGGGGCTGCAGGGCATGTGCCATTGGTGAGCTCGCTCAGGACTCACAGCGGAGGCGATGGAATCAAGATAGACTCTCCTTCAGTTAGGAATTTCAGTCATTTTGCAGAAGGGTCCCGATCTGAAATATCAGCTTTCCTGCCCCTCTGATGCTGCCTGGCCTTCTGTGTTCCTCCAGCTCAACACTGTGTTATCTCTGACTCCAGCATCAGCAGTTCCTACTTGCTCTCTTTCAGTTATACCTTTTCATTCATAAACTATTCGAAATGTGCCAGATTGCGCCAACGGTTGAAACCTTTCATTGTATGTTACTGCATTATTCACTATAAAATGCAAGTGATAATAAATCATCATTCACGCATCATTCTAAAGCACAAACCATTTCCTTCTACATTTTTTTCTGAAATAAGATACTTTGGCTACAGCCTTTTAAATCTTCCTGCCAAAATTGTGGTGTAATTACTGAGCACCAGTCATTTTAGATTTTTAGCTTTTCCTGTCCGGGCAGGACTTATACACTCAATGGTATGGTCCTGGGGAGTGTTGCTGGACAAAGAGACCTTGGAGTTCAGGTTCGTAGTTCCTTGAAAGCGGAGTCATAGGTAGATAGGATAGTGAAGAAGGTGTTTGGTATGATTACCTTTGTTGATCAGCGTATTGAATATCAGAGTTGGGAGGTCATGTTGTGGCTGTACAGAACATTGATTAGACCACTTTTGGAATACTGTGTGCAATTCTAGTCTCCCTGCTATAGGAAGGATGTCGTGAAACTTGAAAGGATTCAGAAAAGATTTACAAGCATGTTGCCAGGGTTGGAGAGTTTGAGCTATAGGGAGAGGCTGAATAAGCTGGGGCTATTTTCCCTGGAATGTCAGACGCTGAGGATTTATAAGATCATGAGGAACATGGATACGGTGAATCGGCAAGGTCTTTTCCCATGGATGGGAGTGTCCAAAATTGGAGGACATAGGTTTAAGGTGAGAAGGAAAGATTTAAAAGGGAGCTAAGGGGCAACTTTTTCACGCAGAGAGTGGTGCATGTAGGGAATGAGCTGCCAGAGGAAGTGGTGGATGCTGGTACAATCACAACATTTAACAAGCATCTGGATGGATATATGAATAGGAAGGGTTTTTAGGATACGGGCCAAATGTTGGCAAATGGGACTAGATTAATTTAGGATATCTGGTAGGCCTGGACGAGTTGGACCGAATCGGCTGTTTCCGTGCTGTACACCTCTATGACTCTATGTCTTTTTCTCTTCTGCTAGACTGTCACTAAATTTCTTTAATTTTCATCTTGAATAAATTCTGAGGCTTTCTGAATTATGAAGTTCCAGTCTCAATTTCATTTTTGCCTTTGCATTGTTTTATGCAGCTGTGCCTGAAGTAACCTGACCCTAACAGCAGTATTGTGGGAGTTATGAGCTCTCTTTTGCACTCCCTTGCCTTCTTTTTCTGGTTGTTTTGCCGTTTTTCATGAAGTTACTCATTAACTCCTTTGGAATCTCTACCTTTACCTCCTGGACTGTCAGTTGCTCCCGACAGGTATTCATTTCCTAAGGCCTTTCTAGTTTCAAAGTGTGACTGGGTTTTTACTCTTTTTTTTTAGCCCACTCTACTGGGGCAAGACTTCTTACCAGCTTCTGTATGATGCTTTTTCTTTGGACTGCTAAGCTTGCTTTTGCTGCTTCTACATCACTTGCGACTCACTGTGTTGGTAATTGTGTTTTGGTCACTGACCAGTGTCTTCTTAAAGTAATAACGTATTTAAAGTGGTAAACTCACTTGCTTGAACTTCTTTCATTTCTTCTGATGCATCTAGATTTCTTGTCCTTCTGGTAGGAGTCTAGATCCACCCTGCCACCTCCATGTAGTATTATAGCAGATGTTCGCTCCTTGTACCTTGTGGTATTTGCCTTCAAATTCACCTAGATGTGGTCATGGAAAAGGGTAGTTTGAGGCAATTTGTTGCCACTGACCCGTCCCCTCCAAAAACTTGATACAAACTCCTTGTCTCCATCCACAGACTATTTGGTCATCAGTGAGAATGGATGGAGCCAACGTTACACAAATATTAAGAGGTTCAAAACCATTACGTTATACACTGATTGGACAAAAAAACATTTCATTTGAGTTCTGAGGAAGGGTCATTTTACCTGAAATATTGATTCTGGTTTCTCTCCACAAATGTTGCCAAGTTTTTCCAGCAATTTCATAGTATCCCTACAGTGTGGAAACAGGCCCTTCGGCCCAACAAGTCCACACTGACCCTCAGAGCATCCCACCCAGACCCATCCCCCTATAACCCACCTAATCTACACATCCCTGAACAACATGGGCAATTTAAACATTGCCAATCCACCTCGCCTGCACATCTTTGGACTGTGGGAGGAAACCGGAGCACCCAGAGGAAACCCGCACAGACACAAGGAGAATGTGCAAACTCCACACAAACAGTCACCCGAGGGTGGAATCGAACCTGGGTTCCTGGTGCTGTGAGGCAGCAGTGCTAACCACCGTGCCGCCCATAACTGAGCCACCCTGCCGCCCATAACTGAGCCACCGTGCCACCCCAATTTCTGTTGTTGTTTAACATTTCATTTGAGTTGGACTGCCTTTTAATCCAAGTACTTATAAAAAGAGCACTAATTCTTTGTAATTTCACATCTACTATAGAAATCCATTTGATAGTGACTATGTTCATTTTGGACTTCACGTTGCTTACATTTTGTTTGAAACAACGCATGGATGTGTGTAAATATGATGCCTGCGTTTCTTTTCTGTAAGAGACATTAAAAAAAGTGAGAGATAGAGAGAGAGATGATGAAGCCCAACAGCAAATTAAGTTACTCATATTCCTGTAATCCATATTATCTTCAGCATGAACCCACAGTGACAGGAGATCTATGATATAGGTAAATTTGGATTAGTCCTGCATCCATTTAACACTGTAATAGATTCTTACTGAGATTATAGAGTTAGGGATTTGTTCTAGCCTCAGAACATCTGCAGAAACTTGGAATGAAGATATTTTTGCTTATTTCCATACAAACAATTTGAGGGCTTTTTTTTTCTGTAGAAATGAGAAACAAATAGAAAAAGATGTTTCTGCTTCAATGCACATATATTAAAGTAAACTCATAAAGATTTATTGCATTTAAAGTGATGGATTGGAATTCAGGGTTCGTGTAAGTTTATATGAAGATTACAGAAGCTTTGTGGTTCAAAAGAATTTAAAATAAAGACTAAACATTGAGGTTTTAGTGTGCTCCATATTTCAAAGAAAGAACAAACTGTTTGGGCTGTCAGTAATTGTTATACCTGGAAACTAAACATTGTTCTTAAGTTCTTTCTACCATGATTACAGTTCATTTTTTGTCTCCTTTAAATTCTCATTAGTTGACAACACATGTTAAGTGGAAGTCATGCTTTCTGGCCAGGAAATTCATGAACGATTTGACAGCATGAGTGCGTAATAAGTTTGGTTTGGTTTGGGAAGTAGAATCAGTGATAAGTTTATTTCTGTTTAATGGTGAGCCATTAGAAAGGAGCGCAGAGTGATCAAACTATTGCATGTGGCATATTTTTAGGGAAATAACCATAGGCCAACAAACTAGATGAGAAAGATAAGATCAACAGGTACCAGATGAACACCCTGCTCAATTCATACTTGCTACTAACTTCAATAGAGGGTAAAATCAGGTGGTATGTGATTCCAACACTGCAGCTGATCCTATCACTTTCTTGCGCAGCTAGGAGATTAGGTTAAAATTGCCTCCAGTTGTTTCTTCAACTCTGCCCTTTATTTGTCCCTTGAGTACAGAAAAAAAAATTCCATGTTACAATTCAAAAAGAAGCAGAGGAGTTTTCCCTGACAACAAGGTGCAGAGCTGGATGAAGACAGCAGGCCAAGCAGCATCA
>NW_025980090.1:0-5820 GCF_021869965.1 Rhincodon typus | reverse complement strand
TCTGCTCCTATGATGCTGCTTGGCCTGCTGTGTTCATCCAGCCCTGCACCTTGTTGTCTCTCATCTCCTGGCTCTGCTCCTCCATTTTTTTTACAAGATTTACCTTTTTTGGTGATTGGCTGCATCATTACCTTTTCCTGTTTGAATTGCTTTAGGTGGAAACAATAGGTGATGCATACTGTGTCGCTGGAGGTTTACATAGAAAAAGCAGCAATCATGCTAAACTCATAGCCCTGATGGCACTGAAAATGATGGAACTATCTGAGGAGGTGCTAACACCCAATGGAAAACCCATTAAGGTAAGTAATGGTACTGGAGACAAGTAATTCCCAGTCATTTTGAGATGGTTTTTCCTTTTAAACAGCTTCTAGTAGTTTAATTATGTAATTAATATAAATAACAGGGCTGTATAAACATTGACTCCTTAGTTTCAGCAAAGCAGGATTGTGCAGACTTATACCTGCAGTAAGCCTCGTCTAAATTTTCTCCTGCGACAGATTACATTCAATTTAACATTAAAGGTGTGTACTTGTTACAGAAAAAAAATTGTCACAGTGGAGTTGATTACTGAGAGCGGTACTGATTCCTTTCATTACAATTTAAAGACTTTCAAGAAAAAAAGTTATTAAAGGATTTTAAAGAAAAAAAGTTCCAGGAATATGCTATAGGTGACCAATAAGCAAAATGTGCATAGTATAGGTTGGGAGCTAATGGTTAATGCTGTTTTGAGAGAGGCATGAATGAGATGAGTGCCAAGCCTTCAGTAGTCATACAGGGACATTTTAATCTTCCTGGTATTCCTGACTAGAATTTACAAGAGCATGTGAGCAGGAATTTATTAAAATTGTGTCAGAATCGTTTGAAGGGAGCAACATCTTACTTTCATTGTTGTGAAAGTGTTTGAAAATATCAAGTAGGAAAATAATGGAGTAACTCAAGACTTGGCATCCGTGGACCATTAGGAGCTGTAGAATTGTATTCAACCACAAGCTGCAACCTCATGACCTGGCATATCCCCCCTCCTCTATCATTGACAACAAACTGGGAAATCAACCCTGGTTAAATGAAGGATGCAGGTGGACATGCCAGGAGCATACCTAAAAATGAGATAACCTGGTATAGCTACAATACAGGACTACTTATGTGTGAAGCAGCATCAGCAGAAAGTGATAGGCTGCGCCAAGCAATTGCCCAAATTACAGACCAGATATTAGCTCTGCTGTGATGCTACATGCAGTTGTGAATGTAGTATACAATTAAACAACTCACTGGAGAAGGCTTCACAAATATTCGCATTCTCAATGATAGGGAAACTCAGCACATTGGTGCAAAAAAGAAGGTTGAAACATTTGCAACAATCTTTAGCTAGAAGTGTTGAGTAGATGTTCCATCTAATCCTCCTCTGGAAGGTCCCAGCATCACAGGAACTAGTCTTCAGCCAAATAGATCCACTCTATGTCATATCAAAAAAATATTGAAGGTATGGATACTGCTATGACTATGGGCCCTGACAATATTCTGGCCACTGTACTGAAGACTTGTGCTCCAGACCTTGCTGTTCTGGTACAGCTAAAATATTAGAGTCTGCTCAGAAGTGTGAAAAATTGTCCAGATATGACCTGTGCAGAAATACCAGGACAAATTCAAACTGGCCAATTATCACCCAATGAGTATTTTCAATCATCAGTAAAGCGATGGAAGGTGTCATCAATTGTGCTATCAGCACTTGCTTACCAAAAACCTGCTCGCTGATGCTCAGTTTGGGTTCTGCCAGGGCCATTCAGCCCTCGTTACAGCCTTGATTCAAAAGTGGACAAAAGATCTAATCACTAGGGGTGAGATGACAATAAGTGCTCTTAATATCAAGATCAAATTTGACTGAATGTATCATCAAGGAACCTTAACAAAACTGGAGTCAATGGGAATCAGGAGGAAAGTTGGAGTCATACGTAGCACAAATGAAGATAATTGTGGTTGTTAGAGGTCAGTTATCGCAGCTACTGGACATTATTTCAGGAGTTCCTAGTTTCCTAGCCAACCCATCTTAGCTGATTCATCAAAGGTCTTCCATCCATCATAAGATCTGAAATGGGGATGTTTCTTGATGCTGCACAATATTCAGTACCATTTGTGACTCCTTAGATGCTGAAGTAGTCTATATCCAGATGCAACACAACCTGAACAATATCCAAGCTTTGGATAACAAATTTCAACTAACACTAATGCCACACAATTGCCAGGCAATGACCATCTACTTCAAAAGAGAATGTAACTTTTGCTCCTTGACGTGCAATGGTATTCCATCAATTGCCTGGACCATTGGGTCCAACAAGGTTCAAGATGTTTGACACCATCTCGGAGCTGAGGATCAGTGGTGTGTACCACCTACAAGATGCAGTACAAAAGTTCACAGTATCTTTAGACAACACCTTCCAAACCCATGATCATTGCCATCTAAAAGGACAAGGGCAAGAGATATATAGGAATACTACCACATGGAATTTTCTCATCACTCTTTCACTGTTGCTAGGTTAAAATCCTGAAGCTTACTTCCTAACAGCACTGAGGGTCTACCTGCATCAATCGACTACAGTGTTTTAAGAAGAAAGTTCATTACAACCTTCTCAAGGGCAATTAGGAGTGGACAATAAATGCTGGCCCAGCAAGCAATGTCCTGATTCCCTGAATGAGTAAAAGCAAATTGAGGTTTGAACCCATGATCTTCTTATTCAGAGACAAGAGAGCTACCATTGAACCAAAGATAACAGCCAGAGTCACGTATAGACTGATAGTTGCCTTTTAACAGCTCTGCTTGTAACAAATAAATGATGATATTTTCAGGGTATTCTTCATTTCCTTAACCTCGAGAACTGATAGGTGGAAATTTCACAGGTTTCTATGGTTGATTGGAAGGTTTTTATTTTCTAAATGGAGCTGTGGGACTAACTGAAAGATTTCAGTGATAGAAACAAAAAAAAAACCTTTTGGTAATTGAGCTTCAGCTGTGCATAAATGCTACTTTATTAATTCCCAAGTTCTTGTTAAATTCACTTTGAGTTTATAAAAATCTGTAACAATTTATAATCAATTACCCAACTTCCTCTGTGAATATTGAGTTGCATTTCAACAGTGGCTACACCTTCAATAATAAACACTTCAATGAATACTATAAAGGAGTGATAAGGTTATATAAATGGAAGCCTTTCTAATAAAAATATGGTTTGCAATACTTTAGAGTTTAGAATTTGATAGACTTTGGAATGAATGAATACTCATGAAAATAACCAAATGAAAGTACCCTTTCCGAAACATGAAAGTAAGGGCTTTATCAAATATAATGGCATACATTATTTTATAAATAAACCCTTCGGAGGAATAATGTGTGCTTTAGATTACAGATCATGATGTTTGAGAGTCTTAGAAAGGTGCAGTACAATACAGAAAATTTCCATATTAATCAATCATAGTTTAGCAGCCGCTAAAATATGGAGAAAATATTTCGCTTGAACGAGCTGTGGTTTTCACATTGAAAGGTTCAAGGCAAATCACTTACCAGTTATCTTTATGGAACATGATAATCACTTTTTCATTGACTTCAGTATAATCACAGAATTTTGATTATACTGCCAGCTTCAAAGGAACAGTGAACTTTGACTGATCTGATAAGACCTTTCTAAAGTATATATAGATATGCATTGAGGTTTAGTGTAATAGGATGACATTTGGATTGATAAAGCAGGGGTATATGGGCACCTGCACCAGGGGTAGAATTGGTGGCGGTGGTGGGGGGGGAGGTGTTGTTGGAATGTAGAGGGATAGTGAGAAGGCCCGCATTGGCTGGGTGGCAATGTCTACACATGGAGCGGGTGTGTGACCTGCAGTGGGAGCAAGGATGGGGATAGGGTGTGAGGGTGGAGGAGGAGTGGTAGTGAGGCCTGCACTGACAGAGATCAGCTTCAAAATAATATAAATTCTTCATTTTGATGTGCAGGGATTTTAATTTACACCCAGGCAGTTGCTTCCCATCATTTTACATCAGCTTTCATTCTGCTTGTTGCATCATTTATAGAATGCACTGCCAATCTAGGAACAAGCCTGCCAGGGAACAATTGGCTAGTACGTGCTTTGTATAAAATAAGGCCATTGTAATCGAGAAACTATTGTCAAGGATAAGACAGATGACCTGTTTAAAGGGGCAGTTGCACCACTGCTGGAAGTGAATAAGTTTCCTGATCCTTATCTGCTTTGGAAGCCATACACTTTTTTTTATGCCTTTTTAGGCACAAAATGTGCTAGGGAGTTCATTGTTAGAACATTAATTGGTTTTCCGATTATGACAGCATTAATTTCTATATGGGGTGGCATGGTGGCTCAGTGGTTAGCACTTTTGCCTCACAGTATCAGAGACCCAGGTTCAATTCCAGCCTTGGGCAACTGCCTGTGTGGTGTTGGCACATTCTCCCCAAGTCTGCATAGGTTTAATCCGTATGCTCTGGTTTTTTTCAACAGCCCAAAGATGGGTAGGTTAAGTGGATTGGCCATGGTTAATTGCCCACAGCGTACAGGGTAGGTGGATTAGCCATGGGAATTTCAGGGATAGGGTTGGGGGATGGGTTTGGGAGGGATCTGTTCAGAGGGTCAGTTTGGACTCGATGGGCAGAATGAACTGCTTCTCACACTGCAGGGATTTTTAGGCCAGCATTTATTGCCCAGAGGGCAGTTAAGAGTCAACCACATTGCTGTGCGTCTGGAATCACATGTCGGCCAGACCAGGTAAGGATGGCAGCTTCCTTCCCTAAAAGGCATTAGTAAACTAGATAGGTTTTTCCAACAATTGACAATGGATTCGTGGTCAAAATTAGACTCTTAATGCTAGATTTTTTTTGTTGAATTCAAATTTCACCATCTGTCGCAGCAGGATTCGAACCTGAGTTCCCAGGACATTATCTGGGTCTCTGGATTAACAGTCTAGCAATAATGCCATTGCCTTCCCTATGAAATGCCTTCATGGTCTGAGGGTGCCATGGGAGCTCAGATGTAAAGGGAGAACAAAAGCCAGGTACACTGTGAAGGGTCGGCTTCTTTTTCTACCTGGCAGATTAGAAAGTGGAATTTGTAAAAAGAAATAACAATGAAGACTGTCTCTGGATGCAACAATTTTCTGTTTGGCCATTTTCAAACAGATCCTGCTGTTGAAGCACATTGGGTGGCATGGTGGCTCAGTGGTTAGCACTGCTGCCTCACAGTGCTGGGGACCCGAGTTCAATTCCAGCCTTGGATGACTGACTATCTGTGTGGAGTTTGCACATTCTCCCCATGTCTGTGTGGGTTTCCATCAGGTGCTCCAGTTTCCTCCCACAGTTCAAAGATGTGCAGATTAGGTGGATTGGCCATGCTAAATTGCCCATAGTGTCCAAGGGTATGTAAATTAGGTGGATTAGACATGGGAAATGCAGAGTCACAGGGGGATAGGCCTGGGTGGGATGTTCTGCGGAAGGGTGGTGTGGACTTGTTGGGCTGACTGGCCTGTTTCCACACTGAAGGGGTTCTATGATCTCTGAGAATAGATGAGAGACAATATTACTACATTTTATACATTTGGAAAGGGCAGAACATTAAAGAGTGAAAGATTGAGGATTATAGAACAGTCATTATTGCTTTTGAAGTGGTGCAAGAACCTACTGTACTATTCAAAAGGATGGGATAAGGATGCCCTTGGGCAATGTATGCAATCAGAATGCTCATGATCCAAATGACTGTTGTTTATAAGATAACAAGGTGTAGAGCTGGATGAACACAGCAGGCCAAGCAGCATCAGTG
>NW_025980089.1:0-5820 GCF_021869965.1 Rhincodon typus | reverse complement strand
ACAGGTTAGGGAGGCAGGGACGAGCTGGACTGGTTTTGGGATGCGGTAGGGGGAGGGGAGATTTTGAAACTTGTGAAATCCACATTGATACCATTGGGCTGCAGGGTTCCCAAGCGGAATATGAGTTGCTGTTTCTGCAACCTTCGGGTGGCATCGTTGTGCACTTTTTTTTCTTGATCAGTTTGGTATTGACTTTGACAGTAATATGCAGTTGTTGACAGTTTGTGCAATGGATACAAAGCAATTAGCATGCCTTCTGAGCTCTTAAATATTAATGCTGTCTTGATATTGTGCTTCAAGGTCTCCATGGTTTGAATATAATTCTGAGCATGAATACAGAAGTTAAACATACCACTTCTGATAACCTATCTAGGCTAGAAACTCTGGCAATGCAATTAATGCCTTCAGAGTTCTTACTCACAGGATTTAGCTCCACTAGTGACACACTACGATTCATGCAATCGGGTCAACAGATTTATTTCTGTGAAATTACTTGCTGTCAGCTAGTGTTTTGTTTTCTCGGTTGTCTTGGTGTGTGTAATGAACTTAAGTTCCCTTTAGCAGGAAGTATAGCAGCCACATCTATCAAGTTCCAGATTTGATGAAGTAGTGTAGGTTTTGAGTGAAGCTAGCTGTGCTTTATTTTAGAAAGGATTTCTAGATTTTTCATTAATAGGGTGAGGAGTGAATTGGTGGAAGAGGGATGTCAAGATAGATGTTTCTCCACTTTTTCCTGTTGATGTATTTAGTGTGCACAAGCTGGTTTCTGAACGTTTTCATTCAAGCATAGCTCCTCATACGTGGGTTCTGCTCTTCGGTACCAGCACCTATTGTGCTTTAACAGGATGGGCCGTTGGTTACTTTTCCATAGTATAACGGTATATTTGGTAATTCAGTCACCTGGGCTCAGCTGAATACTTCAGTATTCCTGGTTAATGAGCTGAGTGTTGGGACAATTTGTTGAGGTTGGTTGCATCTGGATTTGGATTTTGTACCAGGGAACTTGAAAATACTAACTAATCAGCAGTGAAAATGCTGAACTTACAATGCCCTACCACCCTTCACTTAGCACAAGACAGCTGAGGCCATTTGAAAGGTATCCGTCATCATACAGCACATCAGCGAACAAGGGAGAACATCCTGGCTTTTGTGAATTGGGATGTGTAAAATATGGGCACTCGGTTTTCAACTTCCACAATCTGTTACACCAGAGACATTTAATAGAATACAATGTTTCTGTTTTAGGACATATAAAACCCTTAGGAGGGTTCAAATGGTATGTTAGTCTAGCTGGGGTGGGGGAGAGACGTATCTAAAGCAGTAGGGAGACAAGCGAAAGTACAGGACTGTACAGAGGTTAATGAAAGCAAGTTAAATAGTAAAGGCAGTGTAAAGTAATCCCAGTACTAGACAAGGCAGGCAAGAGCACAGCAGGAAACAGGAGAAGTCTGGGTTAAACTGCTTTTATTTCAATGCCAGAAGCCTGACAGGTAAGGCAAATGAACTCTGGACATGGATGGGTACATGGGACCGGAATGTTATAGATATTACAGAAACATGGCTGAGGGAGGGACAGGACTGGCAGCGCAATATTCTGGGGTACAGATGCTAGAGGAAGGATAGCAGGGGGAATTGCCTTTTTGGTAAGGAAGAACATCATGGCAGTACTGAGAGAAGACATTCTTGAGGGTTCATTCACTGAGTTTATATGGGTATAACAGAAATAAAAAAAGAGGCTGTTGCTTTGATGGCCTTGTACTATAGGCCTCCCAGTAGTCAGAGGGAAATTGAGGGCCAAATGCTTAAGGAGATTGCAGATAGTTGCAAGAATAATAGGGTTGTGATGGTAGGGGATTTCAACCTTCTTAACATCGACTGGGACTGCTATAGTGTTAAGGGCTTGGATGGAGAGAGAATTTGTGTTCAGGAAGAACTTCTCTTGCAGTATGTAGATGGCCCTACTAGAGAAGGAGCCAAACTTGACCTCCTTTTGGGAAATAAGGCAGGGCAAGTGACAGGTGTTAGTAAGGGAGCTCTTTGGAACCAGTAACCATAATTCCATTAGTTTTAAAGTAACTACAACAGAGGATAGATCTGGTTCACAAGTTAAGGTTCTAGATTGGGGTAAGGCCAGTTTGGATAGTGTTTAGGCAGGAACTTTCAAAAGTTAATTGGGGGAGGCTGTTTGCAGGCAAAGGAATGTCTGGTAAGTGGGAGGCTTTCAAAAGTGAGCTGGAGGGTTCAGGGCCAGCATGTTCCTGTTTGAGTGAAGGGTAAGGCTGGCAGGAGTAGGGAACCCTTGGTGACTAGTTATTGAGGTCCTAGTCTTGAAAAAGGAAGCAGCATATGACGTGTATAGGCAGCTAGGATCAAGTGCATTCCTTGGAGTATAGAGGGTGCCAGAGAACACTTGAGAAATCAAGAGGGCTAAAAGTGGACACAAGATGGCATTGGCTGCTAAGGTAAAAGAGAATCTCTTTGGATTCTCCAAGTACATGAAGGGCAAAAGTATAATTAAGTAGAGAATAGGGCCTCTTAAAGGTCATTTGTGTGAAGCCACAAGAGATGCTGAATGAATATTTCTTGTCTGTATTTAGCGTCGAGAAAGATATGAATGCTAGGGAACTTGGGGAAGTAAATATTGACTTAGTGTCCACATTACAGAAGAGGTGGTGCTGGAAGTCTTAAAACACATTAAGGTAGCTGAATATCTGGGATCTGATGAAGAGTATAGCAGGACTTTGTGGGAGGCTAGGGAGAAAATTGTTGGGCCCCTAGAGGACATATTTATATCATTGACAACCATGGGTGAAGTGTCCAAAGACTGGAGGATGGCTAATGTGCAACTATTTGAGAGGCTGCAGGGAAATGCCTGGGAATTAGACTGGTGAGCCTAACGTCCATGGTGTGTAAGTTAGTGGATTTTGAGACGGGATCTATAGGCATTTGGAAAGGCAAGGACTCATTTGTGATAGTCCGCATGGCTTTGTGCATGGGCAGTTGTGTGTCTCAAATTTTGCTTTGAGTTTTTTAAAGGGGTGACCAAGAAAGTAGATGAGGGCAATGCGGAAGATATTGGCTATGTAGGCTTTAGCAAGGCCTTTGACAAGATACTGCACAGCAGGTGGTTGAGTAAGGTTAAATCTCTTGGGATCCAGGGAGGGCTTGCCAATTGGATACAAAGTTGGCATGATGGTAGAAGACAGGTCGGTGGTAGAGAGTTCTTTTTCAGACTGAAGGCCTGTGACCAATGGAGTTCAACAGGGATCTGTGCTGGATCCACTGTTCACCAGTTACATGATTTGGATGAGAACTTTATAGATATGGTTAGTAAATTTGTGGATGATACCAAGATTGGTGATTATAGTGGACAGTGAAGAATGTTATCTAAGAATGCAGTGAGATCTTGATCAACTGGGCCAATAGGCTGAGGAATGGCAGACGGAGTTTAATTTAGATAAATGCAAGATATGTTTCGGTAAGGCAAACCAGGGCAGGACTTACACAGTCAATGGTAGGGCCCCAGGGGGGTGTAGTAGAACAAAGATCTAGGGGTACAGGTTCATAGCTCCTTGAAGATGGAATCACAAGTAGACAGGATGGTGAAGGAGGCTTTTGGCATGCTTGCTTTCATTGGTCAGAGCATTTGAGTTGTCGCAGCCTCATGGCTGCAAAAATGTAGATTTGCTGTTTGGCCAAACAGCAAGGGATACTGGACACATTGGCCAAGTAAAACTCTGACATCACACACAACTTACCAGACACTGCAAACACAATGATGTTAGCATAGTGTAAAAGGCAACAGTTATTCTGGACAGACATACCCCAACACCTTATCCACTAAAGAAAGGAGGGCCCAGAGAGAAGGGTCCTGGGTCCTGCTACACAAAGAAACTAACAGTAGCGTACCATCTAAATTATTGGCTTGTGTTTCAAACTATTAAGTGTATCTCTGGCCAGAACTATAGAAAGTTCCAGAAAATCATCTAAAAGGTATAAAAATAACAGGGTTCACCTCTCTTGGGACTGCTGTTGGAATTAACTGAGGCCTTCTGAGGAGACCAGCATGGCAAGAGGCAAAGACAGCTGACCATGGGTGGGGGTGGGAGAGAAGAGGAGAGGAAATAGAGAGAGCAGCTTCATCATAAACCCAGAGACAGAGCCACAGGGACAGTGACTGTACAAATCTGAGACACATGGGAAGTATTGTAACCTTAAGTGACCAAATAGGATTAGAGAAAGTATGTTTATTATTAAAGATCATTGTAACTTTATTCTTATACAGTTGGAACTGTTTTGTATTAGTACCAGCTTTTTTACATATTGTTTTGACTGCTTTGGTATTGTAGGACACCTGGGCAAATTTGTTCATACCCTGTCTTTGTCTCTCCTTTAGACAATTTAGACAACTCCAGCCAGAGGTTATCAGGAGATGGGACATCTTGTTGTAGCTATACAAAACATTGGCGAAGCCACATTTAGAGTACTGTGTGCTGTTCTGGTCGCCCTACTATAAAAAGGATATTATTAAACTAGAAAGAGCCCAGAAAAGATTTACTGGGATGCTACCTGGACTGGAAGGCTTGAGTTATAAGGAGGGGTTGGAAAGGCTGGGACTTTATTCCCTGGAGCATAGGACACTGAGGCATAACCTTTTTATAGAGGTCTATAAAATCATGAGATGTATAGATAAGATGGATAATGGACAGCTTTTCCCCATGGCAGAGAGCCTAAAACTAGAAGGGATAGGTTTAAGGTGAGAGGGGAAAGATACAAAAGAGACCAGAGGGGCAATTTCTTTCCCTCCACAGTGTGGTGAGTGTCTGGAATCAGCTACTGAGGTGGTGGTGGAAGGGAGTACAATTTTGTTACTTAAGAAACATTTAGGTACGTGGATGGGATAGGTATGGAGGAATGCAGGCAAATGGGACTAGTTTAAATTGTGAAAACTGGGCAGCATGGGCAAATTGGGCCAAAGGGCCTGTTTTCGTGCTGTAGACCTATTTGACTCTAAAATGGCTACTGTGATCACCTGACCACAGTTGATTCCATGGTACAATAAATACCATTTTTTTGTTTTCTTTAGGATTTGATAGAGCAAATTGAGAAACAGGATAGGACTGTAAATAAACTGAAGCAGCAATTGAAATCTGTGAAGAAGTCAAGTATGTTTCATTTTGAATGGTGATGTATTTTTTTGAATATTTTTGACTTGAGATACTTTGATTATCCTGCGCAATGCTAAATATTGTAACTGGTTCTGAATTACTGGAGAATCTCTAGTTTGAACCAACAATTAATGCACAGAACCTTTGTCCAAATTACTCTCTTTTAGTTAATTAATGTTTACTTATTCTTTCTTTCTTTAGTGTCACACTATCACCACCAGACCCTTTAGAGTTTACAAAGAAATTTTTTAAGAAACTAACAAAAATATTAGCATAGAGTATATATACTTAACTGCTCCCTACTGAAACATATATGGCTGTAATTTAAATGCTAAGCTCCTACTTTGACTTTTTATAAACTGAATTCCTGTAACATTCCTAACTGCAGGAGCTAACCCTGTTTACTTTACTCCCTGAAATTTCAAAGCAGCTCAACTCAGTTTGTTGAACAGCTTTGTTTTAATAAATTCCCTGCACCGTACAATCCTTATGCATTTGTAATCAAATGTGCCCATTAAGCCGTTCGTCAATGTTGCTTGAAAATCTTTTTTGTTTAGTTGTAGTGTTTTAGCTCAAAATATAAAGCCTAAGATGGGTCTCCTGTGGCACAGCGGTAGTGTCCCTACCTCTGAGCCCAGAGACCCAGGTTCAA
>NW_025980088.1:0-5821 GCF_021869965.1 Rhincodon typus | reverse complement strand
TTTCTGATGAAGGGTCTAGGTCTGAAACGTCAGCCTTCCTGCTCCTATGATGCTGCTTGGCCTGCTGTGTTCATCCAGCTCTACACCTTGTTATCTCAGATTCTCCAGCATCTGCAGTTCCTACTATCACTGTATTTAGGTACGTGTTACAATAATAAATCAAATCAAATCAAATCAAATAAAGATCAAACAAAAAATATTTATTGTTGGTCTAAGGATCAAAACTGCTCTTTTGGTCTTCATAAGGAATAGTATTGGTTGCACTGGTCTATAATACCTGATCTAGAGAATTCACTCTCCCATTCCTGCTGATAGTGGCAGGACTACCCTTTCACATGACAGAAATCAGTGTCTCTCAGCTCCTAAACTCCCACAAACTGTGGGCCATTGCATTGTTGGTTTCTCATCTGCAGTGTCCTGGAGTAAATTCTCACTCTGACTTGCCAACCACAAAGCCAATTTGGCATGTTATTGGGAAGACTACCGCAAAACTTTATTGAAATGAGTTCCTGCCTGTAAGAGAAATTATACTTACCAGGTCTGTACCCATTATGAATTGCTCTACGGATTCATCAAGGGATCTGAATTTCATCTCCAGGAGGCCTATGACTTGCTGAATGGCCACTTGAGTAGTTGTATTTTCTTTGCTGTCTCATGTGAAAGGTTACAGATCTGAAATCTTACTAATGTTTCTCTTTCCCCAGATGCTGCCAGATCTGCTGACTGTTTCCAGCATTTTTGTTTTGGTTTTCACTTTCCAGCATCAAGAGTATTATTGTTAAATAACTATTATTTAATCAAGGTCAGGAACTCACAAATTAACTTAAGCAAAATAACTGCAATGAAGGAAGTAATTGCTCAAAGGAGTGCGATTCCCATGTCTAGACGGTTTCCACTTCCAAACAGGATTTTAAAGGAAGTAGCTGAGAGATTGCAGATGACCTAACAATGATCTTCCAAAGTCTTTTTGATTTACAGGTTGTTCCATTCGATTGGAAAATTGCACTATTTTAGATGGGGAAAGAGAGAAAGAAGGGAAATATAGAGTCGTTTGTTTAACATCTGCTATCAATATGTTACCAGAATCCAATCCAAGGGATAGACTGAAAAATATTTGAATAAACCGATTGGATTTTATTTTATGAGTTGGCTGAAATAGAGGACAGAGCAACATCTAATGATATCGTTTATAAGGACTTTTAGATGTCCTTCTCCAGAGACTAATGGCTAAAGCTGAAGCTCATGGTATTGAAAGCAAATTATTGAAAATAGGCTGAGTGACAGGAGACAGAGACAAGGTAGAGTAATGGACAGAGAATCTAATTGGTAAGGTGTGCTTTACAAAGGCCTGGTTGGACTACACATGAAGGCTTATGACAAGCTCTGGCCATTCCACTTTTGGAATAGTATATTGGTGTTTGGAGAAATGTGATTAAGATTTACCAGCATGATGCCTGAACTGTACAGTTTAAACTTCAAGGAGAGATTATATAAACTAGTGTTGTATTCCTTGGATTACTAACGGTAAAAGCATGATTTGTTAAAAACTTTTCAAAGATCAAGGTGAAGAGATAGAGAAAAATATGTTTCGCTGGATGAGCACCATAGACTTCCCACTATAACCTAAAAATTAAAACCCAGCCTTTTGTAGGTTGAAGTTAAGAAACAGTTTTATGCACAGAGTGGTAGGTATGAGGAACTTTCTGCTGCAAAATAGTAATTCATATCAGACCAATTGCAAATTCTAAAATAGTCCTTGATAGTTTTTTGCTAACAAAAGAGATTATGGAATGGGAAATTAATCATGAAAAATAAGAAAATCAAAATGAATTGAACAAGGATTTTGCCCCAATCTTCACTGTAATGATACAAATAACATTCCAGAAATTACTGTAAATCAGGAAATGGAAGGTAGGGAGAAACTCAAGAAAATGACAATGAGCAGAGAAGTTGTATGAAGCAAGCTACTGGAGCGGTGAGCTGACAAGACCTGTGTTCCCAATGTACTTCATCCCAGGGTCTTAATATAAATCAGTGGATGTATTGTACTTAAATTTCCGAAAGGTATTTGGAAAGGTTCTCGACCCAAAGGTGAATGAAAGGTGTAATGGATGGTGTGCCATAGGGATCAATGTTGGCACCTCAACATTTTGCAATTTATTTCAATGATGTGGAGGAAAGAACTCAATTCAGTTTGCTAAATTTGCTGATTATGTAAATATGGGCAGGAAAGTAAGTAGCAAAGAAGAAATGAGACTACAAAGAGAAATAGATTGTTGGGTGGGCAAATGAAGTATAATATAGGACAATGTGAAGTTGTCCATTTGACAGAAAGAATAAAATAGAATTATATATAAATGGTGAGAGATTGCAGCACTTTAAAATACAGAGAAATCTGAGAAACTTAGCTCAGAGATAAGAGCTTCAGACAGTTTCCAGGTATTGGTGTATATAATTGTGCAGTGATTAAGTAAAGAAAAAATTTACACAGCACTTTCCATGTCATTTGGAGGCCCGACAGTGCTAAAGTGCCAGTTAAATATATGTGTAGCATAGTTATTATCACAATATAGTCAGAAACAACTACTAGCATGCACACATCAAATTCTAAGAAATAGAAATGTGATCATGACCAGTTCATCTATTTCACCGATTTTGCTTCAGGGAATGTACTGACTAAGACACAAAGCAGAATTCTCCTTTTCCTCTGCAAATTATTGTCATTGCCTATTTTCCATCCACTAAAGAAGACAACGTGGGGGCTTTAGTTTAACGTTCCCCCTCAGGACTATAATGGTATATTAGGGATTGTTTGGATTTTATGATCAGGTCTCTGGAATGAAACATGAAGCCATAAAACCCAGTTGTAGGGGGTATCACCAAGCCATGGTTAATCAAAATTAAAGAAAGCATTCAAGGTATGGTCTGACCAGAACATTGTCCAGTTTGCTCACTGTTTTTTTCTGGCATATATTCTAATTCTTTAACCATGCTACAGGAGGAATATCTGCAATACTGATCTTTCATAATGCCATCTTAAATCTACACAAAATTAATGTTATTTTGAAATAAATATTTTAAATAATAGCATACAGTGGAATATAAGAGAGAATGAGAAGCATCAGGTAGCTTCTTAAATGACAATTCAGATGATATGAAAGAAATTTCAGTGGAATGCACCACTTATTTGGAATTAGTGGGTTTTCTAGTTATTCTATAGAGGTGCAGTTGGCAGTGATATAAATCAAGTTCAGTGATGTGTTATTTTGTTCAATTTATAACCGTTCAACAAAGAAGTTTAAAACAGAGAGAATTAATACATCTATATTTTTAATTTGTTGAATTTGAATTTGAATGATTTATTGTCACTTGCATTTTACAGTGAATAATACAATAAAATACAGTGAAAAACTTCAGCTGTTACCACAATCTGCCACCATGTTGAATAGTTTGAGAATAAAAAGGGAATTGTGGGAATACAAAGTGTAGAGCTGGATGAACACAGCAGGCCAAGCAGCATCAGAGGAGCAGGAAAGCTGACATTTCAGGTCTGGACCCTTCTTCAGATTAGTTCTTCTGGAGAAAAAGGAGAAGAAATACACAATGAAAATGATTCCAAGGGTAAGTTTGGCAAATGCCTTTTTGAATCTAGTAATTGTCAGAGTTTAATCCTGGTCTCAGCTTAGAGATTGCTCAAGAAGAGCACAGATCGAAGAATCAGCAAATCTAATTATTGACACCCCTTTTATCATGAAATTCTCCTCCCAGATGCCATTTTGCTGGGAGAGTAAGTCAGAGTTATCCTTTTAGGTACATTGATCTCAACGAAATTCACCAAAGATCCTTAGATTTACCTTCCAAACCCATGAGCACTTCCATTTGGAAGGATAAGAGCAGCAAACACATGGGAACACCACCATTTGCAAGTTCCCCTGCAAGCCACTCACCATGTTGACGCGGAAATATATCGCTGTTCCTTTACTGTCAAAATCCTGGAATTCCCTTCCCAAGGGCAATGTGGGTGTAACTATAGCACAAGGTGGCTAACATTTATTGCCTGTCCCTAGTTGCCCTTGAGAAGGTGATGGTGAGCTACCTTCTTGCACCCCTGCAGTCCGCCTGCTATAAGTAGACACACTAGAGATGGGCAATAAATGCTGGCCACCCAGCGATGCCCATGTTCCATAAACGAATTTAAGAAAAAGTGCAGTTCTCACAGAATTATGTTGGGAATGGAAGCTGGGAAAATTCATTTAAATTAGTCTATGTGTTTGATGCATTAACTTGTTTTGCTAAGTGGTGCAATGATGCAGTATTTTATGACCTCTATCACAGTATGCAAGGAGCTTGCCACAATTGATTCATGAAGATTTGTATGCCCTTGTTTCAAGAGTGATGTACTATATTTGTCAATGACCTATTAAGACACATCAAATGCATGTTATTATTGTTCAGGAAATGATCTCATTTTTCAGTAAGCTCTGGCATCCCTCTTGCTAATGTACTTGTGATAAAATCTGCATTTAAGCGTTAATGCTGAAAGAGCAAGTTAATTACCAATAATTTCACATTAATAATATCTGCCTCACATATAAATACTCCTTAGGTATGTGTAGTTCGGTTTACAAGAGGGTAATGAGCTAATGGTTCATATTTTGAATTGATGGCAGTTTGAATTAGAATGTCATACACTGGTATGTTGTGGATGTAGGTCTGACTAATTTATTTGAACCTGTTTAATCCTTTGGTGACATTTGTGTTACTCTTTGTGCAAGGCAATTACTTTCGGTTTTCTTTGCTAATTGTGTGAACTCTTGTTTTGAAATCATTTTCGAAGTTAATGTTCTAATAATTGAAACAATCAACGATCAGTCATAATTTGCAATTATCGTTTAAAATTAGAATTTGCTTTTTTTCCTCATGAAATAACATTGATTGTCCTCTTCACACGGTAACTGGGGACAAGGGAAGTCAGATGGCTTTGATTAAGTAAAATCATTGTCAGGAAACCTAAAACTGCTGGTGAAATACAGGCTCAAGATGGAAGTCAATGTTGAACTGACAATAAAAGGGAGTTACAACTATTACAATGTAACCTATTTTCTTAAAAAATGCACTGGCTTCATGAAACAAACTTGGTTGAAAAGTTTGTGTTATTTAGCATCCTTACAATTTTATGTTGAATTGTTTCATGCCAATTACACTCTGTACGGTCAGTTATCCAAATTCCTTTCTATGTTTATATTTACTTATTCAGTTGGGAATTATAAAATTAAGCAGATAAGGAAAATAATTTTTCAGTATGATCCTAAAATCCTATGGTTCATAATTCTTCTGGAGCTCAGTAATGCAATACAACAGCCATCAAAGTGACAGATTGAGACAATTTCCTCCAGGATGGAAACAATCAAGGGGTAAAATCATTGTGGCTACACCGAGAAGTATTAGGAAAGGGTATCTATGAAGCTTTGAGTTTGTCTGGGCCTATTGAGTTGGCCTTCAGGAGGAAATGCCATTGAGGTTCTACAAATGTTAACCATGAATAACATGGTGAAGTAGGACCCTTCCTGCTGCAGAGTATGGTCATACTGCTCACCTATATATTGAGGACTAGCTACACCTGAGGCTCAGATTTTGTGCAAGTGTATGAGTGGACAGATTTGGCTTCAGCATGTTTATGAGACTGGGGAGCCAATTTCTGAACCCAAACAAGGATGCAAAGAATAGAGATAACAAGGTGTAGAGCTGGATGAACACAGCAGGCCAAGCAGCATCAGAGGAGCAGGAAGGCTGACGTTTCGGGCCTAGAGCCTTCTTCAGA
>NW_025980087.1:5567-5822 GCF_021869965.1 Rhincodon typus | reverse complement strand
ACTGGAATCACTGGAGTCACTGGAGTCTTTGGAGTCACTGGAGTCTTCGGAGTCACTTGAATCATCTGAGTCACTGGAGTCATCTGAGTCACTGGAGTCACTGGAGTCATCAGAGTCACTGGAGTCACTGGAATCGCTGGAGTCACTGGAATCATCAGAGTCACTGGAATCGCTGGAATCGCTGGAATCATCAGAGTCACTGGAATCGCTGGAATCATCAGAGTCACTGGAATCGCTGGAGTCACTGGAATCATC
>NW_025980087.1:5342-5557 GCF_021869965.1 Rhincodon typus | reverse complement strand
GAATCATCAGAGTCACTGGAATCGCTGGAGTCACTGGAATCATCAGAGTCACTGGAGTCATCACTGTCACTGCTATCACTTGAGTCACTGGAGCCACTACTATCACTAGAGCTACTGGAATCACTGCTGTCACTGGAATCACTGCTATTGCTGGAATCACTGCTGTCACTGGAGTCACTGCTATCGCTGGAATCACTGCTATCGCTGGAGTCACT
>NW_025980087.1:0-5332 GCF_021869965.1 Rhincodon typus | reverse complement strand
TCGCTGGAATCACTGCTATCACTAGAGTCACTGGAATCATCAGCTCCGGCACCTACAGAACAACAAGGAAATTTTAGACTATCCTACATTTCAAGGTGGTAATTAGTCATAATGGATGTACATTACATGAGTTTTTGGAAACTGAGCTGTAAGGTTTAAACATCAGCCCAACAGCAGAGTTGGGGTAAACAAGGAAGGAATCAGCCTGTCACCTGTCTCAGAGATCAAGTCTACCTGTTTCTTTGACATTCACATGGAAAGCTCAGTCACTGCCTCAGGAACACGCCATCCAGCTGTACAAGAGTTCAGAGAGTGTCTGACCTCCACAGCCTTCTGGATGGCTTGGAGCCTGGCAACATCTAGCTGTCACACACAGAAAAGCTGCATGCTCACTGACTGCTAATGCCAGCCTCTTTCTTTCATAATAACAGCTGTGCCTTCAACTGCCTGGGTCCATAGGCTCTGGAATTCCCTCCCCAAACTCCTCAGCTCGCATCACGCCCCCTCCCCACACCCCCAACCAACATCTCTTTCTCACTCTCTCACTCTTTAGGATGGTTTCTTTAGTCACTCATCTTAATGTCTTCCCATGTCGGTCAGTGTCAAAAACATAGGTTTGACAATGGCTCCTGAGCTACACCTTCAGATCTTTTACTCTGTTTGAGATGCTATACAAATGCAGCATGTTTCTGCCAGGGTTACCATAGTAACACTCCAAGTATTCCATATTTCTTCTGCCTGGGCCCAGCACATTATTCTGCCATTCACTTCCTTCAACTGCTCACAAACCCTGTGATCCTGCTGCAGGCATCACCGGTGTTTATTGCCCATCCCTAATTGCCCAGGGGATAGTTAAGAGTCAGCCACATTGCTGTGGGTCTGGAGTCACGTGTAGGCCAGACCAGGTAAAGATGGCAGTTTCCCTTCCTAAAGAACATTAATGAACCAGATGGGGTTCTTACGACAAATCATTAGATTAGCTTTTTACTTGATTACGACTTCTGTGTTTTTTTAAATGTGAATAGAAAGTTCACCATCTGCTGTGGGATTTGAAACCTTGTGGTGCAGAAAATTAGCCAAGGGGCTTCAGATGACGGGCCCCGTGACGTAACTATGATGCACTTCCCTTCTGTAAGTCCCTGTGAAGTTCCTTCACCCACCCCCAACCCACCGACCCCCCTTTGACCTACAGCTCTGTGATGCCACTGGGCAACTCCCCCCACCATTCCCCCCCTCCTTCGGCTGACACCCCTTTGAAGGACAAACCCATTCTTACATGGTGACCCCCCTCCATGCCCCCAACGCGGCATTGCTGGGTGAAGGGGTATTGGCTTGTGCTCACTTTGAACTTCCTTCTGTCCAAATATAATGTACACTGCCACAGACAGAACAGGAGGCCTTTGACCCACAGACCTTGTGCCAGTATTGAAAGTACAATTCAATCAATCCCACTCCACTCTGCACTTTCTCTGCAGCTTCCTTTCCAGTCCCTCCCTGGTTCCCCTTTCCAAGTTTTAATCGAATCTGCTTCACGCCTCCCTCCCACCCCCACCCCACTCTACTTTCAGGCAGCACGTTCCAGATCCTAACAACTCTTGTGGTTGGCACTGCTGCCTCACAGCACCAGGGACCCGGGTTCGATTCCACCCTCGGGCAACTGTCTGTGTGGGGTTTGCACATTCTCCCTGTGTCTGCGTGGGTTTCCTCCGGGTGCTCTGGTTTCCTTCCACAGTCCAAAGATGTGCAGGCTAGGTGGATTGGCCGTGCTAAATTGCCCGTAGTGTACAGGGATGTGTAGGTTAGAGGGGTTCACCATGAGAAAGGCAGGGTCACGGGGATGTGGTGGATCTGGGTGGGGTGCTCTTCAGAGGGTCAGTGTAGACTTGATGGGCCAAATGGCCTGCTTCCACACTCTAGGGATTCTATGGTTCTAACTTGCTACATAAAACAACAATCGCTCATCTCCTGCCTCGCTCGTTCTAAAATTGCATATTCTTTCTGGCCAGAGATTTTGACTCCTCCAGGAGACGGCAGTGAATACTGACACATACCTATCAGCTTCAATGGATGATCAACGATAGGGTTTAGATATCTCGGGGCATCATGTTGTTTGAGAGGGTTGGGAGAAGGTTGTACTCAATGGTATCAGTGTTGAACTGTTAAACTGAATTGAAGTTCCAATAATGAGATGTTTTTAATTCCCCTCAATGGGGGCAACTACAGGATCATTCCATTTCAGCTGGACCAGACGCTTTCCTTCTGTAGGTCCAACTCCAATGGAGCCAAACTTCACATCCACCTCCCCCCACTCCCGACTCCCCACCCTTGGAGATTTCCTCACATTAGACCCACAGTGGTCTTTCCTGATCAATCCTCAATGTTTGCTGGGATTAATGGCAGAAACCAGTTCTTCATCTCATGGATTAGCCCTTGAATCTTTCAGTCCTCATCACTGAATCTTCCTCAGACTTATTATGCCTGAGCTCTGAGTTCTGTCAGGGATCTGTGCTCTCTCTCAGTAATCACTGAGCTCTAAAACTCAATTATTTCCAGGCGTGACCAGCCAGGAGACATCTACATTTCGAACAACACTCCTGCAAGTGTTTTGAGAATTATTGCTTTTCTGTTACAATTAGTAAAGCCATGACCTGACTCTTGTGAAAAGTACAGAAAAGGAAATGAAAAACACATACCTCCATTCCTGTTGCCATTTCCAGCTCCTTTCCCATGACCATTCTGGTATCCATTGGCATCTCCGGTGCTCAGTCCATTCCCATTTCCTCCATTCCCATTTCCTTTCCCATTGCCATTCCCGTTTCCATTACCATTTCCATCCCCATATCCATTCCCATTTCCATCCCTGTGTCCATTCCTATGTCCATTTCCATTGCCATTCCTGTCTTCATTCCCGTTTCCATTGCCATCGCCGTTCCCGTATCCATTCATGTCTCCATTTCCGTTCCCGTATCCATTCATGTCTCCATTTCCGTGCCCATTCCCGTATCCATTACCGTCTCCATTCCCATGTCCTTTCCCATATCCATTTCCGTATCCATTTCCAACTTCATTCATGTGCCCATTCCCAGCCCCATGGCCATTTCCGTTCCGATCACCATTTCCGTTGACCTCTGAAATAGAAGAGGATATCATTTGGGAATTGTAGGCTATTTAATTGCCAGCAGCACAGTATTTTGTAAATTCATGGCCTTGTGTTTGGGTATGCATTGTTCTGCCATTGCCTGAAAGCTCAGAACATGTCAGCACCACATTGGCCATTGCCTTTAGCTGGCAAGGTCTTGTTCACACGCCCAATGCCGAGTCATGTCTTAATAACTGATTCCGAAGATACTTTGAGAAAAGTAATCGTGCACACTCACCATTGCTGTCACTGTCATCACTGTCGCTGCTTTGATCTGCGTCCCCATTTCCGTAACCATTGCCATAACCATTACCGTATCCATTATCATAACCGTTGCCGTATCCATTATCATAACCATTGTCATAACCATTGTCGTAACCGTTGCCATAGCCATTGCCATAACCGTTGCCGTATGTGTTGTCATAGCCATTACCGTACCCATTGCCGTACAAATTGTACCCGTTACTGTATCCTTTGCCATACTCATCGCTGTTGTCGCTGTTGCCACCGTTCCTGCCCGACTCACGGCTATTGCTCTCGGCACTGCGCCGAACCACAGCATGTCCAAGGTCTGAAATCAAACACAGGTACGTGTTAGAGATGTGGGTCCAACATGTGTGGCTAGCTTTCCACAGCCTTGTGGCCCCACCAGAACCAGGTGATCCAGTTACAATCCAGTGTTACTGGTTAACCACAATCTCAACCAATGAGTAGCATGATCTGCAACTCACTTTTGAATGTTGCTGGCTATGGATTCTGGGCTATTACTAGCACTGTCCAGAGAAAGGTTCACTTGGCTGATCCCGGGGACAGACGGACTGTCTTATTAGGAGAGGTTGAGTAGGTTGCACCTGTACTCATTGGAGTTTAGAAGAATGAGAGGTGACCTTATTGAAACAGACAAGATTGACAGGGGCTCTGACAGAGTAGAAGCTAAGAGCAGGAGTCTAGGACCAGAGGGCATTATCAGCATAAGTAGTTACCCAGTTAAAACAGAGATGAGGAATTTCTTCTTTCAGAGGGGAATGAATCTGTGGAATTCTTTATCGCAGACCGCTGTAGAGGTTGGGTCAAGGCTGCGAGAGAGAGAGGCTTTTAATGAATTAGGGAATCAAGGATTAAAGGGAAAAGGCAGGAAAGTGGAGTCAAGGATGGTCAGATCAGCCATAGTCTCATTGAATGGTAGTGCAGACTCAATGGGCTGAATGGCCTGCTTCTGCTTCTACATATCAAGTCATTACAGTGTTGGATCACCATGATCCATTATCCCAGGAAAATCTAATGTGTGTGTAATCATGCAAATGTAATCCTGGTGTTTAGATAATTGAGATTTTGATCTGAGTTAGGTTTTCAAAATGATCAAAGAAGGAAACAGGACCAATAGCAAAAAAAAACCCTTTTTTCAGACAAAGACTCCAAAGTGAGAGGGTTATCACATTAAAATGAGAGGCAAGTATTTAGCCATGAATTTAGGATGTGCTTTTCCCAAAGAGTGGGATCGGAGAATCTGGACCCTGCTCCTCCAAAAAAACAATTGCTGATTGTGAAGAGGGAGATGGAGCTTACAATACCTGAATCAATAGCTCTGTGATTGACCTGGGTATAGAAGGTAGTCGAACGAAGGAAAATGAGATACAGCAAAGTCCTATCTAACACTTCGTTTATATTCACTTGTGGGAAGTGGGAGTCACTGGCTTGATAGCATTTATTGTCTGTCTTTGAAATGGTGAAAGGGGGACAGGTTCTGTGGGCTGAATAGTCTCCTTCTGTTCTAATGTTAAGATCCTGCTACAATGATTCTGGGCAGTACGGTGGCTCAGTGGTTAGCACTGCTGCCTCACAGCGCCAGGCACCTGGGTTTGGTTCCACCCTCAGGCAATTGTCTGTGTGGAGTTTGCACATTCTCCCTGTGTCTACATGGGTTTCCTCCCACAGTCCAAAGATGTGCAGGTTAGCCATGGGAAATGCAGGGTCTCTGGGTGGGACAGGCTTTGGAGGGTTGTTGTGGACTTGATGGGCCAAATGGCCTGCTTTCACACTGTAGGGGTTCCATGCTTTGTTTTTGCTTTTTCAATTATTCTCTTTAGGAGAGAGAAAGGCAACATTTCAGACCCTCTCCCACCATCACTCTCAGACCCTCTCCCACCATCACTCTCAGACCCTCTCCCTCCCATCACTCTCAGACCCTCTCCC
>NW_025980086.1:0-5822 GCF_021869965.1 Rhincodon typus | reverse complement strand
ACCTTGTTATCTCATTACACAATGAGTTTGGGTTACATTGGAAGATGGTATTAAATATGGAGACTTAAAGAGCTGACTTCAGCATGTTGAGCCATTGATTCCGGCCTTGCCCAGCCCATTTCTCTTTGCCGTGGCTCTGATGTGTGCAATGTGGAGTCACATCAGTTGACTTCTATGATACCCCATCCCCCACCATTCACATTTATGTTCTTGCACTTAAGTCTATTTTTAACCTTTGTTTCAGTAACTGTTGTCACATCCGAGGGCTGTTTGAAATACGTTGAGAACGTCATGGAAAGAATCTGTTTCATTTCAGAACTGAATGGACTTTCTAAATAAAGAATTTGATTGTTGCTTTCCATTGTTACAACTGCTAATAAAACCAAGACTAATCAGAGAAAACTTACAATATACCTCCCTGTCACACTAATATTGAAAATATTCTGCAAAACCTCTATTTCTAACAATATCAAACAAATTCTGTAAGTTGTGAATTCATAAGGAGGAGTTATTTCTGGTTTGCTTTGGTATAACAACATAAATCTTATCCAATACTATATCATTGTTTATCTATCAATCCCATTCTTAAAATGTTGGTACAGGTGCTTTAAGAGTCGATCAATATAGTTTTAAGGGCCTTTTGACTCAGTTCTACATATTTGCTTCATCTGCATGAGGAGGCATTGATTTAAATCTCTGTATTCTTCTTTGGAGCTGAATTATTCAGTAACTTCTGGTTCTGTGTTTATTGCTCAAATTCCTCATATATTGTCTGTGTCTCACATTATGCAAAAGAACTTAATTCTTTCATTTTTATCTCTGCAATCCAACTTGATAAGGTCCTAGGCCCAACCAACTTCAGCTGTTTTATTATTTACCATTTTATGAGGTCAGTAGCACAATGTTCAGAAACATATAAAACTCCTCAGATACTGAAGCCATCTATATGTGTATGCAGCAAGACCTGGACAAGAACCAAATGCTAGACGATGACCATCTCCAACAAGAGATAATTTAGTCATCACCCTTAACATTCAGTTGCCTCAGCAGTGCTGAATCACTTCATTATGAATATCCTAGGGATTACCATTGACCTCAAAAAGAACTGGATCAGCCAGATAAATACTGTAGCTACAGGAGTGGGTCAGAGGCTGGGAATTCTGTGCCAATTAACTCACCACCTGACTCCAAATAACCATCATCTACAAGGTTCTGGTCAAGACTGTGATGATATACTCTCTGCTTGGTTGAGGGTAGCTCCAACAACAATTTGAGATGCTTGATACCATCCAGCGTGGAGAACTTTGACTGTTCAAGGCATTGCCCTGAGAAAATGACCCAACTAATGGTGTCACCTATTTTGTTAATTCGAAACATAGGCACAGTGTATGTACAGTTCTTTCTGTCTGTGTTAAATGTATAAATCCCAATTACTGATGAGAGAAATGCACTGTACACCCGACTAATAAACCTAAAATTGGTTATCAGCATAATTCTTTGCACATTTAGGATTATCAAGCAAATATTATCTACTTTGGAAACAGATCTACTATTGGGCTCAGTTTTGAGAGTTTTGCAAGTTGGGTACAGTCAGCACCATGCTTGCTGAGAACAGCCGAAGGGATATGTCATTTGATATGATCTGCTAGTCTTTGGGACTAAAGCCTACATATCTGGCATCATACCAACACTGAAATTCATATACCACATTGCTCATTTCTGTGAAACAGAATGTCTTTTTGGGCTCGATGGCTGTTTATAGGAAACACCACGCTTGTTGCTTCTGCATAATAGCAGCAGCTTCACCTTTTGCTCGAACCTTTAAGAGACCTTACACTTCCAAGGTAACCTGAGGTAGACTGGGCACTTTTCGGAACAATGACTCACAGCTTTAATGAGTTTGTGTAATATACAGTAGGAAGAGATCTGATCAAGGTAACCATTCATAGAACCATAGAATCCCTACAGTGTGAAAGGAGGCCATTAGGCCCATCGAGTCCACACCAACCATCCAAAAAGCATCCCACTCAGACTCACCATCCCCACCCTATACCTATACCTGTGGCTAATCCAGTCTGTACATCCCTGGACATGATGGGTAATTTAGCATGGCCAATCCACCTAACCTGCACATCTTTGGACTGTGGGAGGAAATGAGCGCCACCCAGAGGAAACCCATGTGGACATGAGGAGAATGTGCAAACTCCACACAGATGGTTGCTTCAGGCTGGAATTGAACCCAGGTTCCTGGTGCAGTGAGATGGTATTGTTAACCAACTATGCCACCATGCCATTCTAGGATTATCCCTTACGATAACAGTGATACACCCTGTTTCAGCATCAGACTTGCCTGGGGAACAAATGGGTCAGCTATTATCAGGGTAGCTGTCAAAAAGGCCAATCTTACAGTGTGAGGAACTGTAGGAAATCCAATATGTAAACTGACCAGTGAAGGTAGTTTACAGTAGACAGTCATGGGGAAACCCGGTCTGATTTCTCAACCAGTTTGGGATTGTCAGTCAGGCTCACACAGTGCCACACTTTCAAAAGAAATTCAGTCATGTGATGTGGGTGTTGTTGGTTAGGCCAGCATTTATTGCCCATCCCTAGTTGCCCAGAGGACAGTTAAGAGTTAACCACATTGCTGTGAGTCTGGAGTCACATATGGGCCAGACCAGATAAGAATGGTAATTTACTTCCCTAAAGGATATTAATGAACCAGATGGCTTTTTCCCAACAATCGAGAATGGTTTGATATTCATCATTAGACTCGAAATTCCAGATTTTGTTTGAAATCAAACTTCACCATCTGCCATGGTGGGATATTACCTAGGTCTCTAAATAAAAGTCTGGTAATAATACCACTGGAATAGTGGAGGGTTGCTTTTCAGACTGGAGGCCTATGATCAGCGGTATGCCGCAAGGATTGGTGCTGGGTCCACTGCTTTTGGTCATTTATATAAATGATTTGGATGTGAATATAGGAGGTATGATTTGTATGTTTGCAGATGATACCAAAACTGGAGGTGGAATGGACAGCGACGAAAATTGCCTCAACAGGATCTTGATCAGATGGGCCAATGGGCCAAGGACTGGGCAGATGGAGTCTAATTTAGATAAATGTGAGGTGCTGCATATTGGAAAGGGCAAATCAGAGCAGGACTTATACGCTTAATGGTAAGGTCCTAGGGAGTGTTGCTGAACAAAGAGACCTTTAAATGCAGATTCATAGTTCCTTGAAAGTAGAGTCCCAGGTAGACAGGTTAGTGAAGAAGGTGTTTGGTACACTTGCCTTTATTGGTCAATGCATTGAGTTTAGGAGTTGGGATGTCATGTTGCGGCTGTACAGGACATTGATTAGACCACCTTTGGAATACTGAGTGCAATTATGGTCTTAGAGGAAGGATATTGTGAGAATTGAAAGTCTTCAGAAAAGATTTAGTTGCCAGGGTTTGAGGGTTTGACCTTTAGGAAGAGGCTGAATAGGATGTGGCTATTTTCCCTGGAGTGTCAGAGGCTGAGGAGTGACCTTATAGAGGTTTGTAAAATCGTGAGGGGCATGGATAGAATGAATAGACAAGGTCCTTTCCCCGGGTTGGGGGAGTCCAAAACTAGAGGGCATAGGTTTAAGGTGGGAGGGGAAAGATTTAAGGGGGACCTAAGGGGCAAATTTTTCAGGCAGAGGGTGGTGTGTGTATGGAATGAGCTGCCAGAGGAAGTGGTGAAAGAAGGTACAATTACAACATTTAAAAGGCATCTCAACAGGTTTAGAGGGATATGGGTCAAATGCTGGCAAATGGGGCTAGATTAATTTAGGATATCTCATAGGCATGGACAAGTTGGACCAAAGGGTCTGTTTCCCTGCTGTAAAGCTCTATGACTCTATTACTTGAGAACAATGCAGCCCCACATGCACTGGGAGTACTTATACTAATACACAGAAACCTATTCTTTGCAAACAGAAATAACATGTGATTGCATTATATCTGTTTCAACTCAACAAAAAGGTGATACTTATTTAAGTGGTTAATTTCTCAGGGCAATGTCTTGACCAATCAGAGTCAACTTGCCTAGTTTAAAATTCAAGCAAAGTTAAGTGAGGAAAGTGTTCTGTAGTTTAAATATAAATTGTCAACTGAAATAGTGTTCAATCAGTGTTGCTTCTAACTTACTGTGACAGTAAATGTATTAAAACTTGAAATTTTGTCTTGTGATCTTTGGTGATCGACTGGAACTTCAAAGATTTTTCTAATATTTTAGATCCCAATGGTGATTGTAACACCAGTGATATTAATACTTCAAGTGAGGTGTTATGCACAAAGAGGGTAAAAGTAATAAGACCAACTGGCAGCAAATAGCACATCATGAGTTTGAGGATTGATAGATCTCTACAGCAATTTAACATGCAAAATGTAATCACATAAATGCCTTATTTCATAGAATCCCTACAGTATGGCAATAGGCCCTTCAGCCCAACAAGTCCACACCAACCCACCCCCAAACACAATGGGCCATTTAGCATGGCAATCCACCTAATCTGCACATCTTTGGACTGTGGGAGGAAACTGGAGCACCTAGAGGAAACTCATGCTGACGCAGGGAGAATGTGCAAACTCCACACAAACAGTTGCCTGGGGATGGAATCAAACCCAGGACCCTGGTGCTATGAGGTAGCAGTGCTAACCACTGAGCCACTGATTCAAGGTTCTGTATTCAGTGGAATTAAAGCCTTCATATAACCTAGCTGGCATAAATCAGGAAACACCATGGAATACACCCCTGCTTCCCTAGTTGAGTAAAGCTGCAACAACTGAAGAAGTGTGGCATCATTCAGAACTTGGCTTAACTAGTACTCCATCCATTTGCTTAAACAGACACTCCTTCAATCACAGCTGTACTGCGACGGCAGTGAGTTCTATCTATAAGAAACACTGCAGTGATTTATCAAAGCTATTTTGGCAGCTCCTCTCAAAACTGCAATTTCCATCAATTAGAACAAAGGGAGTTGTTGTGTTTGAATCCCACATCTTTAAATTCCCTTCCGAGTTATGCACTGTCCTGACATTTCTATGGAGCAAGAGTTCTGATTGGTATAGAATGACAAGCACATTTTTTTAACCAAGTGAGTTGTGATTTTTAGAGCATTGAGTTTTATCCTGATCATCTGATGAAGGGTTATTTCGACCTGAAATGTTATCTTTATGACTCTCCCTCGACGTTGCCTGATCTACTGCTAGTTTCCAGCATTTTCTGTTTGTATTTCCAATTTCCACTAACTGCTATATTGACTTTTGTATTAAGTTTCATCTCTTACATTAACGAGATCTTCCTAGTATTGATTGCAGACCACTTAAGACTAATAGAATTTATGTTGTCTTCCAACAGAATTTATGTTGTCCTTATCCTCAAAGAAGGACAAATATATTGATGACTATCCAGCAGATGATAATGTTGTAATCATTAATATGTTGTTGTTTCTCTACTGCGTTCTTGTCCTGATTTTGTTCTCTTCCAAAATCTCTGTGCCAGATTTAGCTGGCTGCTAATGCAAAGTGAATTAACAATTTAATGAGAGATAGTAGGAACTGCAGATGCTGGAGAATCCGAGACAACAAGGTGCAGGGCTGGATGAACACAGCAGGCCAAGCAGCATCATAGGAGCAGAGAGGCTGACGTTTCGGGCCTTGACCCTTCATCAGAAAAGGGGAAGGGGAAGGGGAAGGGGGTTTTGAAATAAATAGGGAGAGAGTGGGAGGCGGATAGAAGAGGGATAGAAGAGAGGATAGGTGGAGAGGAAACAAACAGGTCGAAGAGGCGGGGAT
>NW_025980085.1:1140-5822 GCF_021869965.1 Rhincodon typus | reverse complement strand
GGGGATTTGTGGCACAACATTCTGGATGGTCATCTCTGTTCCTCTTCCTCTGCAGCTCTTGCCGTCCGGTTCCTCACTCGACGCTTCATTGGAGAGTACAGCCATATTGGTGAGGAGACTATCTCCCTGGGTGTGGGTGCATGGTTGTGGGGGAGGGGGTGTGGGGGTGTGGGGAGGGAGGGATTTGGTAGAGGACGGGGATGGATGAATCCATGTACCTCAGTGCCCCCCCGCCTCCCCAACCCCGGGTTCAGTGTCAGAGGGTTGTGGGGGGGGGCCTCTCCTATTGGGCAAGAGACCACCCGATGGAGCCAGGTTTGCGATCCGACCGCGACGCACTCTGTAGTCGAATAGCCGCAGGCTCAGTCGACCACCCCCTGTTTTGTCTCGGCAGAAACCATTTACACTCACAACGTGACCATCGACGGTGCGGAGACTCGCTTCCATGTTTGGGACTCTCCGAACCCCCAGGTGATTGTGGTGGTGGTGGTGGGGGGGTGGATTGTGTGGGACGGGGTGAGGTCTCTGGGTGGTGGGGAGGGGAGTGGAGACAAGATATCCGTTTTATCTCAGTGCCAACGCTTGCCCTGTTGGGCGTGCCATTCTCCAATGGGGTCAGGATTGGGTCTGATTGCGATGCACCCTAAGGGCGAATAGCCGGTAGCCATTCACTGTGGTTGGGGGTGGGGGGTGTGTGGGGAAAGGGGGCTGAGGGTGAGCTGTCTGGAGAGCGGGTGGATGGGGTAAGTAGGAAGACATCCATTTACCTCCTACCCTGTTGGACGTGCCATTCTCCAATGGGATCAGGATTGTGTCTGATTGCGATGCACCCTAAAGGCGAATAGCTGATAGCAATTCACTGTGGTTGGCGGGGGGGAGGTGGCTTCCTGCGGCAAGGGTGGGGGGTTGAGAAGGGGGCTTCGATCTTGTCTTCCGAAAGTGCCAGCCCGGAGCTCACCCCCACCCTCTCCTTTCCCTTCTGCCCCCCTCCCTCAGTGCCGCGGGGCGATGGCCCACCCGAGCGAGCAGCAGATGCGCTGGGCCGACGGTTTCGTCCTCGTCTACAGCATCCTCGACAGGCGGAGCTTCGAGGTGGCGCGGTGGCAGCTGGCGTGGCTCCATCGGGAGGCAGGCAGCGCCCGGGCCCCCGTGGTGCTGGTGGCCAACAAGACTGACCTGTGCCACCGGCGGGTGGTCTCGGTGGAGGAAGGGCGCCTCCTGGCGCTGGGCAGCGGCTGCGCCTTCCTGGAAGTCTCGGTGGCCGAGAGCTACCACACGGTCGCCCTGGCCTTCCAACAGCTGATGGCAATGGTGCAGGGGTCCAGGGCAGTGCCCAAACGGGCAGCGGGGCTACGGGGCATCGTTCGCAGCATGTCTGCCGTGTTCGGGGGCAAGCGCCGAGTGGACTAACGGACGGAGGAGGACCATTCAGCCCTTCCCCTACGCCATTCTATCTGCTCGCAGCCCCTTCTGGTTTTGACTCCATTCCCGTGACGCCAGACGAGATTTCAACCCCTCAGCCCATAGGGCCACACAAAACAGCAACAGTAGGAGGCCATTCTGCCCATGGTCCACCATTCTATCAGATCAAGGCTGATCTGACTCCACCTCCCCCCCCCCCCCCCCCGTATCGCCCCTCGAATCGTTAAGAATCGATTTCCCTCCGCCCCTCCCTCCCGCGCCCTCGAGTCCTTGAGAAACGATCTCCCTCAGCCTTAATAAAAAAATTTAAAGACTCTGCATTTTGAGGCATGTAGCTCCTGAGACTCACCAAACCCCCAGAGATACTGATGTTTCCTCCTCTCTGTTTTAAGTTGGGTGAACCCCCACCATCATTTTTTGAACACTGACCCCTGGTTCCAGATTCTTCCACGACAGACGTGGAGATCCACAGGGCCAAAGAAGGCCCTTTCACTCATTGAGTCTGTGCTAGTCACCTTTTGTATTCAAATGCCATTTTCCAGCACTTAGTCCATAGCCTTGGCATCGCAAGTGCACATCTCAATACTTATAGAGTCATACAGTACCAAAACAGACTCTTTGATCCAACCTGTCCGTGCCGACCCAGATATCCTAAATTAATCCAGTCCCATTTGCCAGCATTTGGCCCATATCCCTCTAAACGCTTCCTATTCATGTACCCATCCAGATGCCTATGAAATGTTGTAATTGTACCAGCCTCCACCACTTCCAGCTCCTTCCATACACACACCACCCTCTGTGTGAAAAAGTTGCCCCTCAGGTCCCTTTTAAATCTTTCCCCCCTCACCTTAAACCAATGCCCCTCTAGTTTTGGACTCCCCCAACCCAGGGATAAAGACCTTGGCTATTCACCTTATCCATGCCCCTCATGATTTTATAAACTTTTGCAAGGTCACCTCTCAGTGTCCAACACTCCAGGTAAAACAAAAAAACCCAGTCTATTCAGCCTCTCCCTGTAGCTCAAACCCTCCAACTGTGGCAACATCCTTGTAAATCTTTTCTGCATCCTCTCAAAAGTTTAACAACATCCTTCCCGTAGCAGGGAGACCAGAATTGAACACAGTATTCCAAAAGTCGCCCTAACCAATGTCCTGTACAGCCGCAACATGACCCTCCCAACTCCTATACTCAATACACTGAAGGTAAGCATACCAAACACCATCTCTATCATCCTGACTACCTGTGGCTCCAATTTCAAGGAACTATGTGCCTCTAGGTGTCTTTGTTCAGCAACATTCCCGTGGGCCCTACCATTAAGTGTATAGGCACTGCCCTTGCTTGTTTTACGAAAATGCAACACCTTGCATTTATCTAACTTAAACTCCACCTGCCACTCCCGGGCCCATCTGCTCAAGGTCCCTTTGTACTCTATGACTTTCTTCACTGTCCACTACACCTCCAATTTTGGTGTCATCTACAAACTGACCAACCGAAACCCCTATATTCACATTCAAATTTATTGTTATCAATGACGAAAAGCAATGGACCCAGGACTGATCCCTGTGGCACACCGTTGGCCACAGGCACCCAGTCTGAAAAGCAACCCTCCACCATGCACCCTCTGTCTCCCACCTTCAAGCCAATTTTGTATCCATTGGGCTAACTGCCCCAGATCCCATGTGATCCAACCTTTTCATCCAGTCTACCGTGTGGAACTTCATCGAACCTCTTCAATGAAGTGAGGGTTTCTCTCTCCACCGTGCTTCCAGGCAGTGAGTTCCAGTTCCCACTACCCTCTGGGTGACAATAATTTTCCTCATTTCCCCTTTAAACCTCCTGGCCCTGACCTTAAATCTATGCTCCCTCCAAGGGGAGAAAAGGTTCCTTCCTGTTTTCCCAATCGATGCCACTCATCAGTTTATACCCATGAAGAGGAAACATCTGCTCGGTCAAGTCCCCTCAAGATCTTAAATGGTTCAATCCACCTTCTACACTCTCGAGGGTACAGGCGTAACCTCTCATAAGAAATTCACTCATTCCAGGTATTAATCTCATACACCTTCTCTGAACTCCTTCCAATGCATTGTACATACAGTAACCAGAGAGAACAATGGATTTGGTGGAGGCTGGTACAATTAGAACATTTAAAAGGCATCTTAGATGGTTATGAATAAAAAGGGTTGAGAGAGATATGGGCCAAACGCTGCCAAAGGGGGCTAGGTCAGATTGGGTTGCCTGGTCAGCACAGATGAGTTAAACCAAGGGGTCTGTTTCCATGCTGCATAACTGCAAACAGAACCACCAACCCTTGCATAACTGAAGAACAATCCGCTTACTTTCACATTCAATTCCCCTCAGAAACTTTCTGTTAGCCTTCCTCATTAGCTGCCCAGAGCAGGACCCCAACCCCACAGCTCTCCTTACTGCGATGCCTCCCATGGTCGACAAGCCTGCCGACAGACACCGCTCCTGGAGGACTGCCTGACCCCTTCAGAGGAGGTCACATTGAACTCACTTCGAAGAAGTTGACATTTGAACAGCAGACAAATTGTGTTGTAGCAATTGTTGTGGGTATTGTAAATGACGTTCATTTTGTTACTGATGTAAATCTCTATTTATGACTGAAATGGTCTGTACATATTTCTCACGGCGTTAATGTGTTCTGTAAATGGCCAGGATCCCCTGTAATAAATTCACTGCTCTGTTACGTTATGAGAAATGACTTGTTGAATCCATCATTTAAGACCCTATGAGTCAGGAAGCCTGTCTTCAGACAACGGTGCAGGGAAATCTCGGGGACTTCCTAACTCAACACCTGAAAATAAAACATGCTTTTGAGGCTGGAGGTCCTTCATGAAGGGTGGGTGACTCATGGTGAGGGGATGGAGGCAGGCAGATGGAGTTAATGCACAGATCAGACCCGATCTAATTGAGTGGTGGGACAGGCACAACCAGGTTTAATGGCCTCCTCCTGTTCCTCAAGAGGGAACTGCAGTGACTGCATTTGTGAGCATGTGTGTTAGTGTGAGTGTATTTGTGAGAGAATGAGTGTGTGTGAGAGAGTCAGAGCCTTTGTGTGTGTAAGTCAGTGTATTTGTGTGTATGTGAGTGTGTGTGTGAGTGTGTGTATTTGTATGTATCTGAGAGTGTGTGTGCGCTAGCGAGTCGGTGTATTATGTGGATGTGAGAGTATGTGTGTGAGTGAGTCAGTGCATTGTGTGTATGTGAGAGTGTGTGTGCGAGTGAGTCAGTGTATTGTG
>NW_025980085.1:0-384 GCF_021869965.1 Rhincodon typus | reverse complement strand
GAGAGTGTGTGTGCGAGTGAGTCAGTGTATTGTGTGTATGTGAGAGTGTGTGTGCGAGTGAGTCAGTGTATTGTGTGTATGTGAGACTGTGTGTGTGCAAGTGAGTCAGTGTATTGTGTGTATGTGAGACTGTGTGTGTGCAAGTGAGTCAGTGTATTGTGTGTATGTGAGAGTGTGTGCAAGTGAGTCAGTGTATTGTGTGTACGTGAGAGTGTGTGTGCAAGTGAGTCAGTGTATTGTGTGTATGTGAGAGTGTGTGTGCGAGTGAGTCAGTGTATTGTGTGTATGAGAGAGTGTGTGTGCAAGTGAGTCAGTGTATTGTGTGTATGCGAGAGTGTGTGTGCGAGTGAGTCAGTGTATTGTGTGTATGTGAGAGTGTGTGTG
>NW_025980084.1:0-5823 GCF_021869965.1 Rhincodon typus | reverse complement strand
GCTGTAAATAAAGTGTGAAGTATAGAGCTCCCTGTAAACAAACCCTGTAAATCCTCCCTAAAATCCCCCTAAACCCTCAAACAGACGACAGCAAGAAGAAACCGAAAACGCAGAGACTCCTGCAAATATACCCTCAGAAACCCCTTTCAATAACCCGTAAAACGCGGAGGTCACAGTAAATAACCCCTAAAACACTGAGCCCCATTTAAACCAATCTTAAAAACAAAGCTCCCCTGTAATTATACCCTCAAATACACGGTCCCATTTAAATGAACTCTAACACACATCACCCAGGAAGTCGAAGGTAAAACGGAGGGCTCCCTCTAAATAAATCCGAAAACACTGAACACCTGTAATTACACCCCACACTCAGCCAACTGTAAATTATCCGTGAGAGAGGGTCCCTTACAAATAAACTTTGAAAAGATAGACGTACGTATAAATAACCGTCCCCGGTAACTAAACACGAAGACAGAGACGCCTTTCAGTCACCTGTAAAACACAGACCACCATGAAGAATCCCTAAAACACAGAGCATCGTGTACAGATACCCTAAAACACAGACATGTGAACTCTGCAAATGAACTCTGAAACAGATAGCCTCCTGCATATATTCTCCGACGCAGAGTCTCATTTGAAAAAATGCTAAAAACAGACCCCGCTGTAAATACAACCTTAAGCACAACGACCCCTTTATATATAACCGAAGAAAGGTCCCTCAGGAAATAAAGTGTAAAAGACACAGCCCAAAGTCAGAAACCATAAAAGACCGAGTCCCCTGTAAATAAAGTGTAAAATATAGAGCTCACAGTAAATAAACCCTGAAACAGTGCCCCCTGCAAATCCTCCCTAAATCTCAGCCTCCTGTAAATAAACTCTCAGAGGCGACTCTAAAATACAGAGCCTCCAATTAATAAAGCCTAAAACACAAGCCCACTGTAAATCAACACGAAATAACACAGCCCCCAGTACAGCACGGCGAATTGTTCGGATTGAGACAGTACATCATCGTCTGAGGCAATGATTCTTTGACAAAAAGTCAGTCATGGGGAGGTGTAGTGTTGTCTGACGGTCATTGTTGAGGTAGCGCCTCATTGTACTAGGGTCAGGATTGAGGGAGTGCCTCATTGTACTCGGGTCAGGACTGAGGGAGCGCCTCATTGTCAGCGGGTCAGGACTGAGGTATTTGAAGTAGGGCAATGAAGGGTGTGGGTCCTTTTATTCTTTTAAAGTTAGAGAATGCCAGCAAGATTATCAACTCTGCATGATTTGACGAGGTTGGGAATTACTTAATGACAGCAGAAAGTTTCGTAGCCTGATTACCGCGGCTGGCTCTTGAGATTTCACTATTTCCGGTTTACTCATTCTTTCATTCAATTTCACGGAAGCGCTATTTTGAGAGTAGCTTTCTGAAAGGGAACGCGAACCCTGTTCAATATGCATCTAACAGAGACGTGGTAACGCAGAAAACTTGTTTGATGTCCTGGGAGACATTTGTTGAGGGCTGATTAATATCATAATTTTTCATAGTTTCGGGAGACACGATGGATGGGGTTGTTTTGTTCTGAATATATAAGAAAATTAACATATACTCAGGGATTGACTCTGATGTAGGCACAAGTTTGGACACTGTTAGCAACAAGGGTTCAAACTGTGAAAAGGCAGTAATGGGGTGGAAAGAACATTTTAATTTCGTCTCCATTTATTAGTGAAAAGTACGGCAAGATGGCAGTTTTATGAATGAATGAATGAAATGCGGTAACAGTAAACACAGTACGCTGATGAGTGGTCAGTAAAGTTATGAATGAATGAGAGCGCGAGAGTGGTCATATGGAGCGCTTGTGGGTGCATTGTTAAAGAGGACCTTTCGTACAACAGTAAAGAGGCTTATGATATGGTGTTACACAAAAACCACAGAAAAGGATATTTTAAGGCGATTGACCCTGTAATACGAAATGAAGCTCTGTGTTTTAGGGTTTATTTACAGGGGGTTATGTCCCGGGGGCTCTGTGGTTTACATTTTACTTCGTGAGGGACCTTTCTTCGGGTTTATTTGTTTATTTAGAGTGTCGCTGTGCTTCACAGTGTATTTACAGGGGCCTTCTTTTTTTACCGTTTGTTTAAATGAGGCTCTGCGTCGGAGATTATTTCCTGGAGGCATTGTGTTTCAGGGTTCATTTACAGGGACGTCTGTGTTTTTGGGTGTACATACACGATGCTGTATGTTTCTGGGATTATTTATAAAGACACGCCAGCCAGACTCCGGAAGCCTTGTTAAGTGCTAACCGATATGAGTAAACAGGGCAGAACACAGGATATCCAGGGACAAAGGTTATAAGATAAGCAAGTGACCACATGAGCGAACGGGTACCGCGTGTTTGAATCCGACTGGTAAATATGTGATACACAACCATTTGATCTAACTGACTGCCTGGTTAATTGAAAACCGAAGGAACTGCAGATGCTGCAAATCAGGAACAAAAACAAAATTGCTGGAAAAGCTCAGCAGGTCTGGCAGCATTTTTGAAGGCAAAAACAGTTAATGTTTAGGGTTTGAGTACAGGGTGCTCTGAGTTTTGGATTATTTACAGTGAGCTCTATTTTAGGTTTTCTTTACAGCGGTCTCTGTGTTTTATAGTTTCTTACTGGGTTCTCTGTCTTTTACATTTTACTTCTCGGGAGGCCTTTCCTCAGTTATATTTAAAGGGGTCTCTGTGCCTGAGTGTATTTACAGGGGGCTCTTTTTCGCGTTTGTTTAAACGAGATTCTCCGTCGGAGATTACTTACAGAAGACTTTGTGTTTCACGGTTCATTTACAGGGATGTCTATGTTTTAGGAATTATTTATAGTGATGTCTGTGTTTTACAGTTAATTGAAAGGGGTCTCTGTGTTTGGGATTCTGTACCGGAGGCTCTATGTCTTCGATTAGGAGTAGGGCTGAAGCGAGGTTTGGTTTCGGACTAAGGCTATGGTTAGTGTCGGGATGAGGCTTGCGTTATAGGGCTGAGGGTAGGTGTTAGGGCTGAGGCTGGAGTTAGAGGTAAGGTTAGGGTCAGCGTTGGGTCTGAGGGTTATGGTTTTGGGCTGAGGATGAACTTAGGGTTTACATGAGGATTCGCGTTCGGGCTGAATCTAGGGTTCGGGTTACGGCTAGCGTTATTTCTGAGGGTAGTATGGAAGAAAGCAGCTTCGCATACCGAGAGACAGAGCTAGAGGGAGAACAACTGTGTATTCTACAGGAGACACGGAAGTATTGGAAACTTAACAGGTCAAATAATATTACAGATTAGTTTACAATTAAAGATTATTGCCCTGAGGGAATGCCTCATTGTCAGAGGGTCGGCCTCAGGCTGTCCCACTTTATTGTTGGTCAGTACTGAAGGAGTGCAACGTATTCAGAGGATGAAATTCAAGACTTTACCATTTACTGTATAAATCCTAACTTGGTTTGACTTTCGGAAGTGCACTCCTGTATCTGTATACAATTGTATTTACCAATCCTCAGCCCGCTTCCCCATCTGATCAGAAGCCTCTGTAAATTTTGATAACCTTCTTTGCTATCAATGACATCTCCTACTTTTGCATTATCCACAAACTTACTCATCATGCCTTGTACATTCACATCCAGAACATTCACAAAAATAACAAATAACAAAGGTCCCAGCACCGACCCCTGTGGCACACAACTGCTGAAATACCTCTAGTGTGGACCCTTTGACAATTAGGCACTGCTTCAGGACTGAAGCTCTGACAATACTGACTATCTGACAATGAGGCACTACCTCAGTCCGACATTCTCACAGTGCTGCAATCTTGTGGCACTCCAACAAGACTGACCCCTTTAGAATGAGACACTGCCTCAATATTGACACTCTCACAATAATGCACTCAACAGTTCTGAGGGTGCTGCATGACCTCAATATAGACCCCATACATGTGAGGCACTTCCTCAGTTCTCACCCGCTTACAATGAGGCGCTACCTCATTATTGACTCTCTGACTCTCCAGCAGATCTATCCCTCTCACAGTGCTTCAGAATTGGCCTGGAACAGCTAACAGGGCCTCATTTTCCTCATTGATAGTCGGAACTGCTAATGCTGGAGGATCTGAGATAACAGGTTGTAGAGCTGGATGAACACAGCAGACCAAGCAGCATCAGAGGAGCAGAAAGGCTGACATTTCGAGCCTAGACCCTTCTTCAGAAATGGGGGAGGGGAAAGGCGTTCTGAAATAAATAGGGAGAGTGGGAGAAGCGGATAGAAGATGGGTAGAGGAGAAGATAGGTGGAGAGGAGACAGACAGGTCAAAGAGGCGGGGATGGAGCCACTAAAGGTGAGTGTAGGTGGGGAGTTAGGGAGGAGATAGGTCAGTCCAGGGAGGACGGACAGGTCAAGGGAGCGGGATGAGGTTAGCAGGTAGGAGATGGGGGTGGGGCTTAGGTGGGAGGAGGGAATAGGTGGGAGGAAGGACAGGTTAGGGAGGCGGGGACGAGCTGGGCTGGTTTTGGGATGCGGTAGGTGGAGGGGAGATTTTGAAGCTTGTGAAGTCCACATTGATAAAATCGGGCTGCAGGGTTCCCAAGCGGAATATGAGTTACTGTTCCAACAACATTCGGGTGGCATCGTTGTGGCACTGTAGGAGGCCCAGCATGGACATGTCGTCTGAGGAATGGGAGGGGGAGTTGAAATGGTTCGCGAGTGGGAGGCGCAGTTGTTTCGTGCGAACCGAGCTTAGGTGTTCTGCAAAGCGGTCCCCAAGCTCCGCTTGGTTCTCCCGATGTAGAGGAGGCCACAACGGGAACTGCGGATGCGGTATACCACATTAGCAGATGTGCAGGTGAACATCTGCTTGATGTGGAAAGTCTTCTTGGGGCTTGGGTTGGGGTTTGGGGTTGAGAGGGGAGGTGTAGGGGCAGGTGCTGCAATTCCTGCCGTTGCAGGGAGAAGTGACGGGTGTGGTGGGGCTGGAGGGGAGTGTGGAGCGGACAAGGGAGTCACGGAGAGAGTGGTCCCTCCGGAAAACAGATAAGGGTGGGGAGGGAAAAATGCCTTTGGTGGTGGGGTCGGATTGCAGATGGCGGAAGTGTCGGAGATACTGCCAGACCTGCTGAGCTCTTGCAGCAAATATGTTTTTGTTCCTGAATTTGATGCATTCGCAGTTCCTTTTGTTTTTAATGTGTTTTGGTGATTATATACAGGAGGCTCTGTATTTCAGCGTTTATACCCTGGGGCTCCTCTGTTTTAGGGTTCATTTATCAGGGGCTGATGAAGTTATTTTGACTAACATGCTTATTTCAGCGATATAAGCATATCAGAAGACTAAAATCTCACCCTCACCAGATGACCAAAGTTTTGATGCTGGTTAAATTAAAATGCTTATTTCAGCGAGTTAGGCACCTCAGAAGCCAAAAATCTGAACTTCACCAAATGACACAATTTTTTCTGTTCGTTTGACTGACATGCTTATTTAAGCGAGTTAAGCACCAAAATCTCAACTACAACAAGACACTCAAATTTTTATGCTGTTTTGACAGCATGCTAATTTCAGTGAGATAAGCAATTCAGACCACCAAAATCTGAACTTCACCAAATGACTTAAGTTTTGATGTTGGTTTGACTAACATGCTTATTTCAGCGATTTAAGCACTTCAGAAGACAAAAATCTCAACGTCCACAAATGACTTTATTTTTGATGCTGTTTTGACTAACATTCTTATTTCACTCAGATAATCACATCGGTAGACTAATATCTCAACTTCAGCAAATGAGTTGGCTTTTGATGTTGGTTTGAATGACATGTTGATTTATTTGAGATAAGCACGTC
>NW_025980083.1:0-5823 GCF_021869965.1 Rhincodon typus | reverse complement strand
CTTTCCTGCTTATCTGATGCTGCCTGGCCTGCTGTGTTCCTCCAGCTCCACACCCTGTTATATCTTGCTTTTCTCAGTTCTCATGAAAAATTTCAGACAGAAAATATTTTCCCTTTCATAGATATAGCCAGACTTGCTGAGCATTTGCAGCTTTTTTACGTTATATTAGAAACTGTTCCTCATGGGTATGAATTTATTTTTAAAATTCCTATGTTTGATACCTTCAGCTATACTGCTAAATAAAATAGAGTGGAGAAGTGTGATCTCCCATGGTGTCCCCAGCATCACAGTCTGGGTCCTATGTATATCACAGGTCCCCTATTTGTATACTGAAAGAGCCTGGTGACCTGCTGCAGACCAACAGTCTAACCAAGCACCCATTTATAGCATGGCATCAGCTGGGTTGGAAGAAAGCATGTCGTTTTCCATTCTTCCATCTAATTTGCCATGGTCTACAATTTCTGCTGGTAAAACACAGTTTTAATACTGGGAAGTTACGTTTGAGTTTTACTTTAGATATCTCAGTAGGGATAAGGACTGGTAGAAATTAAAGTTCACCAGAACAACTCCATGTTGTTAAGATTTGGCTTTTGCTTTGCTAGTCTTTTATGTTAATCCTAACACCTTGTTAGTTTTTTTTTGGCAGGATTAATGTCTACAGCTCTTCAGAATTTCTTAGGTATAAGCAAGGGAAAGTGGCCGCAACAGTTTAGATAACGAGTAAGCAGAGGTTTCTTTTCCCAATTCACCAGCAAAAGCAAAACGCACCAGCAGCCATCCAGAAAGAAAAATTGCCCTCTTCTCCCAACAGCAGTGATTTAAACTTAAAAAAGGAACAATTCTGACATATATTATTGATTTCTGCTTTAGCAACACTGTGCGTAGCCAGTCTTTCCCGCACTGATGTTGACTCATCCTGTTTATGATTCTTTCCTAATAGTTCTTTCAACTTTGCCACCATCAACTTCTCCTGAGAAAACCAAATACTTGACTCGCTGTTTTTGCAAACAGCTATCCAATTTTTAATCTCACTTTTGTCTCCAAAATCCTTGAAATGGTCTCCCAAATCTCTACTCGTCTTTCCCTAAACTCCAGGCACTACTCTAGGCCTCATTACAATATTGAGAATATTCTTCTCCCCAACATCATCCAGACTGCTCTCACCTGGTCCCATTTTCATTTATCTAAAGTATGCTAGTGAATCCCTGCAATGGTTTCACTTGCTGGTCTTACACAGCTACCTCTGGTGACCCCAAGGAACTATTCAATCCACAGTCCTTCTTACTCTCACCTTCATGCTGTCTTTTAGTGATATCACCTGAAAATGCAGCATCAGTTTCCACAAGTACTTCATCATTGACAGATTGACAATTTAAAGACATTGAAAAAGGCAAAAATCTTGCCTAATATACAATGTTGAATAATAAAATATATCCTCTATTTAAATGTTGGGAGATTGAAGCCCTTGAGTCTCAGATCAGTCCTGTTCGCTTGTCAACAACTTCAGCACTCTTCCCTGTAATGAGCTGAGGCTGAACCAGGTAGATTAGAACTTTTGTGTCAAACTTGACTCAGGTTATTTTCCAGCTACGTAAGTACATCATCAGTAAAACTGTTTATTTCCACTTTGAGTATATTGCCTGACTTCACCCCTACCTGAGGCCATCTATTGCTGAAACCTTCATTCATGCTTTTGTTTTCTGGAGGTTTGCCTATTCTGATAGGAGACCTGGCTGGCGTCCCAAATTACACCCTTCATAAACTGGAGATCATCCAAAACTCTGCTGCCTATGTCCTAATGCACACCAAATCTACTACTTCTGTGCCTGAGTACACTAGGTATTTTATTTCTCTGTCCTGAAGAAGGCCCATGCCAGACTTGAAATATTAACTCTGTTTGTCCCTCCCCAGATGCTACCAGACCTGCTGAGTTTCTACCACATTTCTGTGTTTGTAATCTATTTCTTCTATTGCTTCACATCCGATTGTTAGGGAAATGACCCAGAGTACAAAGAACCTTACTGTGTGGTTAAGTCAATAATCTGTCAACTTCTTACAAGAAGAACAAGCTGGATGAAAGAGGGTGTTATCACCCCAGTGCCATCAGAAACAAGGCATTGCCTGGTCAAAGTGGGATCAGGAATCCACTGCTTGGATAATGTCTGGGTTTCAACTTCATACATTACACTAATGTTGTTATTTAGAAATATCATTGTTCAATTAGTGGTGCTGAGCATCTCAAGGAGACAAGAGCTGCCTGCAGAGCATGAGTAGCAAAGGCAAACAGCAACCGTCGCAGACTTTGCTGCACAGATAGACAGCCTCAAGTGCTAGTGGTATAAGCTCGTGAAAGTGGCCCTTAGGTCAAATGAGAGAGAATGTGAATGATCTGGCTCAAGGTCTGGAGACCTCTCACTACATAAAAACAACTTTCACTTCTCTCATTTTTGAGCCGGAGGCGATCACATGGTTCAGCTTGTCACAAGCACAATTGAAAACTGCATTTTTGCCCTCCACAGCACTTTAACAAGCTCAAGCTATTTACTGGGCACCCTCCTCCCACCACCCATCCATGCCTTTGAAAATAGCAGCACATCCTGAAGGTTTCGGGATCCAGAGATGCTTGCTGGGAATGTGGTTTTCTGTGGTCCTACTGAAAATAACCAAGCAGCTCTTTCTTGCATGCCAGTACTCAGAGACCAGTACCGTCATAACCACTCACTGGTGCTGTCTCAGCTCATAATTTTCTAAACAGGGAAGGAATCCTACCATCAAGAACCCACATTAGATGACTAGAGGAAGGATCACACAAACAATCACACATTTTCATTTTCATTAAATTGCTATCATAGATAAATATGGTGTTGGTGTTGACAACAGAATGATGGGCTCAAAGGTCAGGTTCCCAACACTGTATACACTTATGTATACATTTTTCCAAGTCAGGGAGGTTAAAGGGTTTCTGTATTGAACGGCTGTACATTTGTGGGCTGTGGATGGAAGTTGTAAAATTAAGAAACCTCTTTCAAGAACAAAAGCCTCAAATTGATACAAATGTCACAGAATGTAATACAATAGAGTAAAAAAAATTAAAAATTCCAATCGACTATTGCCTCTTTGACATTCAAATTTGACAGAATGGTGTCCTGTTGTGCAGTCGGCCATACCAGCAGAATTTTCACTGATACAAAGTTACATAAGGAGACCTAAATTTGTTGAAACATGGCAAACAGCAGGGAGGTATCAATGTAAGCGCCAATAATAGACGTAAATAAGTAGTTCATACATAAGAATGGAATTGATGAAATTTCTTGTGACAAGTTACTGCCATCAGATGTTTATTTTTCTTTGTCAGCTATTTTTCTTTTATGTTCCCCTGAGGATATTGGTCCACTGAGGTCAGTTTTTTTTAGGTGCTTATGACCTTCTAACATATAAATCAAGGAGTTAATCTACTTGTTTACGTCTGAGTTTTAAGCTTACACATCTGAGCCCATTCCTATCTTTACTTTATGACCAATTATGGCACCTTCCAGCAGGACCCATTTAAAAACAGTCTGCACCAGCATAAGCTGGTGCATAACCATAGGAAGAGCAGCTATTTGTAGGTACTGTACAGCTACCTCACCAACATCAGCTTATATCTCAGGACCACAGAAGCAGCACATTTAAATGCTGAGCCCAGCTCTGTTTACTTTTTGTTAAAAAAGTAAGACTTTAAATAACATTAAGCACAGATTTAAATGAAAAAATGCCTAAAAATTCAGTTATGATAACATTGCAGAATGAAAATTGAAAAAACTTGCAGCCACGTTCTGCATTATTCCCGAGCTAGCTTCATTGTTGCTAAGTCTGTGATTTAAAAAGCACATATTTTAATCAACATTTTTTGAAACAAAAATAATGTATTGAAGTATGTAAATTAATGGAGAGGTAAAACAATACGCAAGACTACGAAGTGAGTATTGAACAAATTGGACCATCTAAAGGAAATTAGTTATTTACAATGCATCTTATGTATCATTTCAAAACATAAAAAGGCCATTAATGAATCATCGTTGGTTTGTATATGCTTGAGAAAAATGTGATTATATTGCAAAAAAATACAAACACAAATAGCAATACAATAACATCTAGATTTTGACTTCTTACCATGTCACTGCAAGTTCAGAGGCTGTCTGTTCAGTATGGAATGAAATTTGTAATACAAATGAGGCTACTATACTGATCTTATGATTCAGATTCTAAAAATCTGTAATCCATGAATTCACTATTTTACTTATTTTCCATACATTAAAAACAATTGGCCTATTTTCATGTGAGTCTTTCAGATTGTAACTTTTACAATATCAGTACTTAACAAAAAAAAAGCTATCCAGAGCATGCTGCAAGACTTGTTAGATGTATGCATGCAGTATATTTGAAATTGCCAAGGTACTGTAGACAAATCTCATTCAATGCAATTCTTCCTGGCACACAAAAAGTAGCAGGGAGGTTAAGGGAAACTGATGTCTCAAGTGATTGTTAATTGCTTTCAATTTTATTTATAAACCCACTTTTGTGTCAATCTCTCATGAATTCACAATATGCAAAAACAAAATAAACCAAGGAATTAGATGCAAAGTGAACAATGTATTTGAACACTGTCAGTACTGGTTACAAAATAATACAGGATTGACTCATTCACTGAAGTGTCTGGATTTTGACACCTCTCCAAACTCATTCTGTGTAAATACACGGTGGAGTACCAGACTACTCCATCGCATATGATATTTACTGAATTTGTACAGCATTTCTTAGGAAAACATTAGTTTACTTAAAAACTCTATTGTCAAAGTTACGTTCAGTCGTACCTAAATTTGGAAAAGTACAAAAACATCTGCATAACCTTACTGAAGACTTAAACTACTTTTCACCAATTGCAAAGCAACAAGTGTGTTTCCCTCTTGTGGTATCCCTCAGAGTGAACATGATGTTTGCTCAGGGCAAGAGCCTATGAGTGGAGTCTCTCAGTATGTGTAGGCTGTTGCAATGCTAGTTCTGCACGGTTCTAGCTGAGCAGTAAACTCTCCCTCCCTTACATACCTGCCATAGGTGAATCAGAGGAACATACAGATTAACAATCAACCTTTTTGGCTGTGCTATGAGACACGTTCCATGGTCACCCAGCCCTGAGATTTGACTTGAACCCAAGCTTCTGACCAAGAGGTAGAAATGCTATCAGTGCAGCACAAGACAATTAGTGAATTGTATCCTGATTTTTTTTTTCAATACTTTACGTTTGAAAAAACTCAAGTTTTTCTACTATATGTACAAGTAGTTCTCCTATAACATGATAGTTCTGTTCATGTGACCTTGCGCTGCAGAAAATTGCCATAGAAAATCGCATTATAGGGAAGTTGCTATACCTGTACAGCAGAAAGTTTGCATCATCCAAACAGTGTCCACTATTCAATCACATTAATGAAAATTGGCTGTAAGGAAACACGCGTTATAGCAGAACTACCTGTACTGTCTACTATAGTGGTGCAACTGTTCATTAAAGTAAGCTTAAACCTGTGGCAATACTGGTCTCAAAATTGGATAATACTATATTAATTTTAAAGCAAGTACAAAAAATGTTCAAAGTAGGAATTGTCAGTATGTATGGCTATCAAAAGATATACTCAGGGCTCACACCTGAAACAGGTGCTCTATTATTATCCAGCATCAGGCAGGCTACATTCTGGAAAAATGAGGACTTCATGCATCCTAGTCAGAAGTCATAGAGTCCTAGAGTCATACAGCATGTCCAACCAGTCCATGCCAAACATAATCCCAAAC
>NW_025980082.1:0-5823 GCF_021869965.1 Rhincodon typus | reverse complement strand
TGTTGTCTCGGATTCTCCAGCATCTGCAGTTCCTACTATCCTGGTAAATCTGTTCTGAACCGTCTCCAATTTGATAAAATCCTTCCTATGGCAGGATGACCAGAACTGTAGACAGTACTGCAGAAGTGGCCTCACCAGCATTCTGTACAACCTCGGCATGACATCCCAATTCCTATATTCAATGATCTGAGTAATGAAGGCAAGCGTGCTAAACACCTTCTTACACCCTGTCTACCTGTGATGCAACTTTCAAAGAACTATGTACCTGCACCCCTAGGTCTCTCTGTTCTACAACACTTCCCAGGACCCTACCATTAACTGTTTAAGTCCTGCCCTTGTTTGTTTTACCAAAATGAAATTTCACAAACATTTTCTAAAACATTTGGCCTGCATTTTCTGATGGTCAGACTCACCCCCAGCTGACAACTTCCTCTCCCTGGGACCTGGGACCTGGGACCTGGGACCAGAGACCATCTCCTGGAACCCATCACCATCTACCCACACCCTGCCAGAGATGATATCTCTCACCTACCCCAACTTACCCTAGACCCTCAACCTGGTCCCCTTGCCACTCTATCCATCTGTCACCCTAACCCCTGATAGCCGACACCCTTACCCATCTGCTGGCTGAATTATCTAGCACCATATCCTGTTGGCACTGTAACCTCACAGATACCTTACGTACTTAGGCTTTCATAGAAGCTGTCAAAGCACTGTCTGTGATGCTGGACCTTTATGTCACGGGACTGACTGCTCGGGGTGGGGGGGGTGGCACGGGCGGGGGCTGCCGGTGTTTTGCCCCAACTGTTCTATCCTATGAGGGTCCTGTCAGATTTAAGTACAGCTCCACATTTCTGAAGGAGTCCTGATCAGAATCATCTGTCAGAAATATGGAGCTCAAATCAGAGTGGGTTAGCAATCTGTGGGAGATTACCCACTCCTTGGAAAATCTAGCTCTTAATTCCATATGTGATTAAAAAAAACCTGCTTTTGAACCTACTCTTAGAAACCTTCTGTGGACTACCAAATAAAGAATTAATTTTGAAAAAAAAAATTAGATTCCAGAGTATCGCAAATAGATTTGTATATTAGCCTATTAAAAAGCAATAAACAGTAAAGTCTGCACAGTCCCACTCTCCCATTAGAGGGAGAGAGATAACCTGGTGGGGATTTAACCTGACAGTCACCATGCCTCAGGCAAGGGGAGAGGCTGAGAAGGAGAGTCCTTCATGGTGACCTCAGCCACTAGAGGAATTGAACCCACACTGTTAACATCTCTGTGCATTGCAAACCAGCCAACTGAGTTAACCAAGCCCCTTATTATTGCCAGCCGTGGGAATTTATAACACCCTGTTAAAAAAAACTCAATCTACAGTGAACTGTTAATAATCTCTTTTAAAGAAACAACTCCAGATATTTCTGCAAAACTTGAAATAAATCTACTTTTCACAATCCTTCCAAACTTAAGTCCTCCAACCAATATTGCATCTAAAACAATACAATTTGTTGTGTACACATCCCTATTTCCTGGGGCACTGATCATTTCTGCAGCACGTGTTATCGTCTACTGCTACATTCAGAGTTTTATTATTCCATTTCTGTTGTTGCTTCTGAATTAGGGTGGCAAGATGAATGTTAGAAACTTATGTAACAACAGAAGAAATTTATATTTCTCTTTGCACTGCGACACAGTTAGCAAAGTGAAATCCCTCTACTACTTGTGGTTGTCCAACACATTAATCTTAATCGGTACAGAAGGACCGTGCAGCACAATTGTCCAGTTTAATAATTCATAAGTACAGTTGATTCCATCTACAGATTTATTTCTTCAGCGCTCTAATTACCCACAGGCTGCAGCTTAACTGCACAGAGATTTGTCATTTTAAAATTATTTACCTTATAGGTCACCTTGTATTGCAGAGTTTTACTGTGATCACTTGTGTTTACATAGCACTGTAATGAAGTGAAATATCCCAGGGTGCTTCAGAGGAGTGTTATCAAACATTGGCGATATTAGAATTCCTTCCCTAAGGGCATTGTGGGTCAACCTACCGCACATGGACTGCATTAGTTCAAGAAGGCAGCTCACCCCCACCTTCTCAAGGGACGGGCAGTAAAAGCTGGGCCTAACCAATCCCTTGAATGAACTTAAAAAGGTCCAAAGTTTAGTTAGTCACAAATGAGGCCATTCAGCCCATCATTGCCTGCACCAGCTCTTCAAACAAGCATCATTACCCCATGCCAATCTCCTGCTCTTACCCCATCTCCCTTACACATTGTTTTTATCTAAATAATCATCCAAAACCCTTCTTGAATGCTTCCGCCACATTTCCAGTCAGTGCATTCTGTATCCTAACTACGTGCTGTGTGAAAAAGTTATTTTCTAACTCTGCCCTTGCTTCATTTACACATTACTTTAAATTAATGCTCATTCATTCTTGCTCCTCTTCAGAGTGGGAATCGCTCCTCCCTGTCTACGATGACAAGGCCTGGTGTGTGGGTTTTGGGGTCATCACATGGGCTACTATGACAAACATCCCATGGTCAGTGACTCACGGTCCCCATTAGCAGCTATTCATTCTCCCAGGCTGACCATTACCCTTTACACTGGGCTCCATCTTCACTTATCATTTTTACTCCTCCCCATTCCCCCAACCCCCATCTTCAACATATATACCAACCTTTCCCTAGCTACAATCAGTTCTGAAAAATGGACACTTAACCTGAAATGTTAACTCTGATTTCTCTCCACAGTTGCTGCCAGACTTTTGAGCTTTTCCAGCAATTTCTGTTTTTGTTTGTGTATTCTTTATTAATTGCTGGTGCACCTGTCCTGCCACCTTCAATAAAAACCGAAAGAACTGCGGATACTGTAAATCAGGGACAAAAACAGAAGTTGCTGGAAAAGCTCAGCAAGTCTGGCAGCATCTGTGAAGGAAAAAACAGAGTTAACGTTTAGAGTCCGGTGACCCTTCCTCAGAACCATTCTGAGGAAAGTTCACCAGACCCGAAACGTTAACTCTGTTTTTTCCTTCACAGATGCTACCAGACCTGCTGAGCTTTTCCAGCAACTTCTGTTCCTGTTCCTGCCACCTTCAATGATCTGTGAACATATGCACCCAGGTCCCCCTGTTCCTGCACCCCCGTTAGAATTGTACCCGTTATTTTATATTGATTTCCAATGTTCTTCCAACTAAATTGCATCACCTCACACTTCTCTGCATGGAACCAAATCTGCCGCTTCTCCGCGCACTCCATCAACTTGTTTATGTCCTTTCAGAGTTCCGCTCTGTCCTCACAATTTGCAATTTTTCCACGTTTTGTGTCATCTGCAAACTTTGGAACTGTCCCCTTCACACCAAGATCGGGATCATTAAAGAGCATTTTAAAGGAGGAGAGAGAGAGTTGGAAAGGTTAAAGGAGGAAATTTCAGAGCTTAGGGCACACGCACATGAAAGTACAACCATCAATGTTGGGACAGCGAAAATCAGGGATGTGTAAGTAGCCAGGAACCAAGAAACCTCAGGAAATGTAGGGATGCAGGAGGTTATAGAGATGGGAAGGGCAATGCCATGATGGGAAATGTGCTAAGTTTTTTAAAGTAAGAGCTGTTGGAGCAGGAGATATTGTGGGTCAGTTAGCGCAGAGGGATGAGAGGTGACTAGGACGTAGAGCAAGGCAGGAGAGAATTCAATGAGCTCAAGTTTATGAAAGATGCAAGATGGGAAGGGTCTAGGTCTGAAACGTCAGCTTTCCTGCTCCACTGATGCTGCTTGGCCTGCTGTATTCATCCAGCTCTACACCTTGTTATCTCAGATTCTCCATCATCTGCAGTTCCTACTATCTATGAGTGCATCAAAGTCAGCTTATCCCACAGTAACACAGTTATAGACGAGGACTGGGTTAAAGCAGAGGCTGAGATGTTGCAGAGCTGGTAGTAGATGGTCTCAGTGGTGGTAACACTCGGAGTCAAATAAGATGCTGCTGTTGTGAACAGTCTGGTTGTGAACACCAAGGGGGCAAAATGATCACTGTTCCTTTGTGACTGAATACTGATTTCAACTATGGCAGTGGAGTATAGCAGCATTTTGAAAAGTGTTTATACAATTCCAATTTAAACCAAAGTGAAGTTACCAGCCAGTGGTAGGATTTTGAAAACGCGCATCTGTCCACATTTAGTGTCCACAGAGAGTACATAATATTCCTTGTCAGATAAATACTGTCCAAGATAAATTTTAAACTAGTTGACACTACCAAATTTGAGGGAAAGAAATAGCTCAACCAAGGCTCAGTTTAGTTTTTTCTTTCAAATGCACTGTCCCATTTGCAATCTTTTGATTTCTTTGCCATAGAAAGGAGCAAGGAATGAAAGTTTTACTTTAAGTACTGTGCATGAGTGGAAAGTATGTTAGATTGTTAATATGTAGTATGTTAATGTGGTATTCCCCAAACCCTGTAAACAATGAATAATTCATTAACATATTTTGATAAATTGTTCATACCAATTGTATTACGAACTCTCTAATTTCTTGGAAAATAGGGACCTCTTCATTTTGCTCCTGAACTATAACAAAGAAAAGAAAACAAACTGAGACACAAGCCGTGCTGAGAGATCAGCCCCCTTCGAGTTTTTGTTGAGACTAAGTGGACAGAAGTTTTGTTCATTTCAAAAATATACTTTATTCATAAATTATGTCTCAGAATATGCAAATAGTTCTGTGCAGACTTTGCAGCAAATACAGTGAAATTTTGATATTCCTCCTTAAAACCTCAATCCAACAAAGGTATTTTCTCAACATGGAAGGAAACTATTTATATGCCCTTTAAAATCATGAGGGTATCTTGAAACGTAACAGACCCTCAGACCTTAGAGGTGGCCTTTCCCCACTGTGCCTTAGCAGTTACTTCCCTAAGCTACAGTGCATCCCTCACACCTAGTCCAAGACCTTGGAATGTGCCAGTTTGAAACACTCGGTTGAGTTTAACCCCTTACACCGGAAGACCAACAAGTTTTGGGCAGACCAAAGAGCATCTTTCACCAACTTGATGGTCCTCCAGGCACAATCGAATTTTATCTCCGTGTGCGTCCCAGGGAACAGACCGTAGGCACAGAGTTCGATGTACAGAAATGCTGGAGGACAGTTAGAGTTACTTGATTATGAATTAAAGCAATCATTTATTTTTTAGCAGGCTGTATCTTGTTGAGCATTTTCTGGTTTTGCCTTGAGGAAAATTGGAGAACCTCATGAGGGCATGTGCAAAATTACAGAGAGGTATGAACACAGCCCAGTCCATCATAAATCAGCCTTCCTTCCATCGATTCCTTCTATACTTCCAACTGCCTTGGGAAAGCAGCCAACATAATCAAAGACCCCTCCCACTCTGGTTATACTCTCTTCCACCCTCTTCCATCAGTGCAAATATGCAAAAGTTTGAAAACATGTACCAACAGATTAAAGAACAGCTTCTTTCCTGCTGTTATCAGACCTTTGAATGGACCTCTCATATATTCGAGTTGATCTTTCTCTGCACCTTCTGTGCAGCTGTAACAGTATATTCTGCATTCTGCTCTGTTACCCTGATGTACTTAACGTAAGGTATGATTTGTCTGGTTTTCACTGTATTTCGGTACATGTGACAATAATAAATCAAATCAAAAGATGCAAATATCTAGTTCAGAGCAAAAGGAGGAACTATTATTACAGAGATAGTAGGAACTGCAGCTGCTGGAGAATCTGAGATAACAAGGTGTAGAGCTGAATGAACACAGCAGGCCAAGCAGCATCAGAGGAGCAGGAAGGCTGACGTTTCGGGCCTAGACCC
>NW_025980081.1:0-5824 GCF_021869965.1 Rhincodon typus | reverse complement strand
AACCCGCACATCCCTGGGCACTATGGGTAATTTCCCACGGCTAACCCGCACATCCCTGGGCACTATGGGACAATTTAGCACAGCCGATCCACCCTAACCTGCACCTCTTTGGACTGAGGAGGGAGACCGGAGCGCCTTGAGGAAACCCATGCAGACACAGTTGGGGGAGAATGTGCAAACCCCAGACAGAGAGTAGCCCAAGGGTGGAATCGGACCCAGGTCCCTGGCGCCGTGATGCACCAGCGCTAACCACCGAGCCACCCGTGTGTGTGCGTGCGAGAGAGAGAGAGAGAGAGAGTGAGTGTGTTGGGGGGCCTCAAAATCCCAAGACTCCATATTCATGCTCCTAACTGAAAAAGTCATTGCTCATGGGGTCTCCGAGCACAAAACCTTCAGCAGCACTTCCTACAGATAATTTCCAGAAATAATATGTACCTTTACAAGGATTAGAGGGTTTTCCTGCCAAGCCTAGCGTTCATTGTCCTCAGTGATCACCCCTTTCGGGAGGTTGTGGAGGTAACAGTTGGCCGTATCGCTGTGGGGTCTGGAATCACGCGGAGACCCAGGCTCATTGGAATTTAGAAGAACAATGGGGGAGATCTTATAGAAAGATATAAAATGATGAAGGGACTAGATAAGAGAGAAGCAGGGAGGTTGTTCCTACTGTAGAACGAGGGGGCATAGCCTCAAAATAAGGGCGGGGGGGGCGTGAAAGCAGGTTTAGGGCTGCGTTCAGGAGGAACTTCTTCACCCAGAGGGTTGGGAATCTGTGGAATTCCCTGCCTGGTTGAGGCTGCCTCGTTGAGTGTTTTTAAGGCAAGGATAGATTATTGAGCAGTACAGGAATTAACGGTTATGGTGCGTGGGTGGGGGTAAGCTGAGTCCACCAGAAAGATCAGCCACGATCTTATTGAATGGCAGGGCAGGCTCGAGGGGGACAGATGGCCTACTCCTGTTTAACAAAGCTCTAATAGATAGAGGGCAGATTTCCTTTCGTAAAGCACATTACCCAACCTGACGGAGGGGTTTTTTTAAAAAAATAAAATCACAATGGATGGCAGTTTTCAATGGTCACCAGGAGGGCGGCCAGTTTCCAACCCCAGATGTATTTGCGTCCCACCGGTAGGATTTGAACCCATGTCTCTCTCTCTCTCCCTCCCTTAGCCCTGGGGCCACCAGGCACCTAGGCCGGTGACAGCACCAGGGGTTGCCCCAGGCCGAGAATCGCACCTCACTACAGTCCGGCCCTCCCGCCACCGGGGGCGCCACGGCCCAGAGGACTTCCCGAAGGCCCAGCCACCCACCTGAAGGGCAGGAATCCGCCGATGGTCATGTGGACGAGCACGCTCTTGTACCAGGGCTGCGGCGGGATCTCCCGGGCGATGTTCTTGGTGCGGCACGGGGCGTCGAAGCCGGGGGCGCTGTTCTTGCCAAAGATGCCGCCGATGACGGTGAGCGGGAAGCCGACCAGGAGCCAGACGGTGAGCAGCAGCAAGATGGTGGTGACCGGCAGGGCGTGGGTCGAGCCGTTGGCCCAGTGCACCGTGTTGATCACGCTCCAGGTCAGGAAGAACGGGGCTGGGGAGGTGTGTGAGGGGAGTGGGTGAAATGGACCAGATCTTAGGCTCAGCTCCGCACTCCCCTGACACCCCACACTGCCTTGGTCAGCTCACTCACACCCTCGGGCCTCACCTTACTGCAACATGCTCCACAATCCTCCGTCACCACCACGTTCCCCCACACCAGCATCACACACCCTTCAGCCCAACGCACCCACGCCAACCACGCATTCCCACTTGAACTAGCCCCATTTGCCTGCGTTTGGCCCATATCCCTCTAAACCCTTCCTGTCCATGCCAAAGCGCCTTTTAACTGTTGTAACTGTACCCACCTCCTCTGGCAGCTCGTTCCATACGTGCACCACCCTCTGCGTGAAAAAGTTACCCCTCAGATCCCTTTTAAATATTACCCCTCTCACCTTAAACCTACGCCCCTCTAGTTTTGGACTCCCGTACCCTGGGGGGAAAAGACCTTGACTTTTCACCCTATCCATGCTCCTCATGATTTTATAAGGTCACCCCTCATCCTCCGACACTCCAGGGAAATAAGTGCCAGCCTATTCAGGCACCACCTCTGCCCACTGCCCGGTTTTCAAATCCCTGTGTCGTGGTTCCCGCACATCCACGACCCACTCCAGCCCCACAAACTCCCCCAAATTCTGTGCGCCCCTCTGAGTTTAATTGCTTCTCTGTTAGCTGAGCGCTCCCTCTCTCTCACACACCATCGACCGCCACCTCTGCCCCCCAGCCCCCTCGGGGCCTGTCTCTCTCCCCCTCCCCCAAGTTCCCCAGCGCTTACCCGAGAAGAGGCTGGTGGTGAGGACGATGTTCCACACCCAGCGCTCGCCCCCGATCTTGCGGTAGAAGTTGCTGGAGATGTAGCCCGAGATGCAGCAGGTCAGGGCGTAGAGCAGAATGGCGGCCGAGTTGATGGCCCCGTGCCGGTGGACGTTGAACATGCCCAGCAGCGCCATGACGATGATGCCTGTGGGGGGGGCAGAGGGAGGCCTGTCATTCAGCAGGTCGTGGAAGTTGGGGGGGGCACACCCACACCCACACACACACGCACACCCACACAGTCTTGCAAACGCAAACACACAGCGGTTCACAATAAACAGAAGCAGCAACAGGGCATTCAGCCCTACTCCTCTCTTCAATAGGATCAGGACTGATTGCTCACCTCAACAGTTTCTCCCCATATCCTTCAACCCCTTCAGCCCGAGAACTCTATCGAACTCCCTTCCCGAAAACATTTCTGGTCCCGACCACTTTCTGTGACAGAGATTCTCACCCGCGCTCTGGGTGAAGACATTTCTCCCCATCTCAGTCCCACCTTACACCGAGACCCCCTGTTCCTGGACTCCCTCCCCCAGGTCATCGGGGAACATCCTTCCCACATTTACCCTGCTCTAGTCCCGTTAGAGTTTTATAGGTTTCTTCTAAGCTCCCAGTGAATACAGTCCTGACTGATCCGGTCTCTCTCCTTATGTCAGTCCTCGCCATTCCCAGGAATCAGTCTAGCACCGTGGGTATGGAATCACACGGAGGCCAGCATGGGTAAGTTATGGCCAGTTTCCTTCATCAGTGAACCCGATGGGTTTTTAATCCAGGATCGGATGCTGGTCAGGACAACCTCTCCAATGGAGAGTTATTCGTTCGACTTGAAGCGTTCTTGCTGCTACCATGGGGCTGGACCCATTTCCCGACAGCACTGGCCTGGGAGCCTCGGGATTCTACTCCAGTGACACTACCACCAATGCCACACTGCTGTGGGCCTGGAGTCACATGTAGGCCAGACCAGACCCAGGCAAGGGGAGAATTACTCCCCTAAAGGACTTCAGAGAACCCAGTGGGTTTCAAACTACAATCCTGCACACTCTGTCATTAATTCATTAAACTGGGTGTGGGAATTTCTCTGAATTGTGACAGTTCAGGGCCCTGGGTGATGAGCCCAGTTACGGAAGTCTCAGCCACCCTTTCTCGTTCCCCTGTCAGGAACTAGAGATTGTTTAATCCCCTCCAACCTGTTCCATTTCCATTCCAGGAGATCATAACGACTACAGAGTGTTGAATGGGTGAAGAACAGCAAAGGGGTTGGGAAAAACATTTGGGTGGGGGGGGGGGGGGTGGGGAGAAGTGCTGGGGGCCCAAGAGAGAGGGGGGGGGGGGAGCAAAACGAGAGGAGGGAATGGTTTGAATTGGGTAAAGGGAGGTGGGTGTGAGAAAGGGGCTTGGGTGCAGACTGTGGGCCAATGGGCTGAGGAATGGCAGATGGAATTTAATTTAGATAAACGTGAGGTGTTGCGTTTTGGAAAGGCAAATCAGGGCAGGATGTACACACTTAATGGTAAAGTCCTTCAGAGTTTTGCTGAACAAAAGAGACCTTGAGGTACAGGTACATAGTTCCTTGAAAGTGGAGTCGTAGATAGACAGGGCAGTGAAGGTGGTGTTTGGTACGCTTGCCTTTGTTGGTCAGTGCGTTGAGTACAGGAGCTGGGAGGGTCATGTTGCGGCTGTACAGGACATTGGTTAGGGCCACTTTTGGAATACTGCATTCAGTTCTGGTCTCCCTGCTATAGGAAGGATGGTGTGAAACTTGAAAGGGTTCAGAAAAGATTTACAAGGATGTTGGAGGGTTTGAGCTACAGGGAGAGGCTGAACTGGCTGGGGGCTGTTTACCCTGCACCAGAGGTAACCTTATAGAGGTTTATAAAATCATGAAGGGCATGGATAGGGTGAATAGCCAAGGTCTTTTCCCCCAGGGGTGGGGGAGTGCAAAACTAGAGGGGCACAGACTTAAGGTGAGAGGGGAAAGGTTTAAAAGGGACCTGAGGGGCAACTTTTTCACGCAGAGGGTGGTGCATGTATGGAACGAGCTGCCAGAGAAAGTGGTGGGGGCTGGTACAATTACAACATTTAAACCTGGATGGGGACATGGATAGGAAGGGTTTAGAGGGATATGGGCCAAATGCTGACAAATGGGACTGGATTAGTTTAGGATATCTGGATGGCATGGACGAGATGGACTGAAGGGTCTGTTTCCATGCTGCACAGCTCTATGCCTGCACAGAAAAAAATGGAGGGGAAGTTCAGGCTGTGCGTGAACTTTACAGACAGTGTAGATCCTGTTCAGAAGAGGATGCATTACTGGGCGGGAAAGGGCATGTGTGTTTGGAGAGCCACTGCTGCTATTACACATGTACCCTGTGCACCAGGACAGGTGGAGGGAGGTGACAGCTCTGTCTTCCCTGGCCTGTAAACAGGAACTCGCTCCGCTGGTTTATAATGGGCTGTGCCCACTTTACTGCAGGTCAAGGAGGCCTCACCACCAGCTGTTGACATCGACGTCGCTCTCGCAGCTAACAGGAAGCTTGGAACAAGCAAAGAAGGCGCGGGGGGGGCATTACCTGAAGCCGTGGAGTGGTGGGGGAGAGCTCATATCGGATGTTACCTCAAGTGGCGGACCACAGTGAGAGCGTGAGGGAGGCTTCTTTACCTGAAGCGTGGAGTTTAAGGGAGTGATCTATTGAAGGTGCTCCAAGCAGAATACTGAAGGGTGGGGCAGGCTGGCCTATTTCCATTCCGTGTTCACATCCTTCAGGCCACCGGAAGCAGCGCCGCCCGACCCCCCCCAAACCGCTGCCCAATTTTCTGTGCTCTACAAGGAGACCAAGCCAGCTTCTGCGGTCTATTCCACGCCCCACCCCCCTCACAAGAATATCATCTTTTCCAGATAAGGAAACCAAGACTGCAGACGGCACTCCAGGTGTGGTCTAACCAAGCTCCCAGACAATTGAAGCAAGACTTCACGACTCTTGTATTCAAACCCTTGGGATAAAGCCTTCCTAATACGTACACGTGAGCCTTCAGTGATTCATCGACTCAGGCTCCTAGGTCCCTCTGTACCTCAGTGCTTTCCAACCTCATCATTTGAGATGTACTCTGCACATCTGCAGCTCCTTCCAAATTGGACAACCCGTCATTTCTCCCCCATCATATTCCATCTGCCGTGTTTCTTGTCCATTCATTAAGCTTGACCCAAATCCTCCTGAAAGCACTTGATACCTTCAGCACAGCACACATTCCCAATGAGCTTTGTAAATCCGCAAAAATTGGCAACATGACTTTCGATCTCCAGTCCCTAACCATCGCTAAACATTGTGAACAGCTAGGCCCCAAGTACTGACCCTTGCAGTACCCCACTAATCACAACCTGCCAACATGAGAATGACCCATTTCTTCCTACTCTGCCTCGTGTCTGTTAC